>NC_135136.1:10000000-10303030 GCF_051014445.1 Colletes latitarsis
TACCAGACCTAACCTAGACATAACCGGCGTTGTCCTCTAAAATATTTATCGCAACCAGGTTTAGTTGACTGTTTCGGTGTGGTACCGCATTACTACGTTTTCCAAACCAGAAAAAGGGCAGGATCTGGCCAACAAGTATGCGAAAAATGTGAAAGTACGAGCCAGATGAGGGCAAATCCCAGACCTAACCCAGACATAACCGGCGTTATCCTCTAAAATATTAATCGGATCCAGGTTTAATTGACTGTTTCGGTGTGGTACCGCATTAGTACGTGATCCAAACCAGAACAAGCCCTGGATCTGGCCAACAAGTATGCGAAAAATGCGAAAATATGAGACAGATGAGGGCAAATGCCAGAACTAACCCAAACGAAACCAGCGTTATCCTCTAAAATATTAATCGGATCCAGGTTTAATTGACTGTTTCAGTGTGGTACCACACTACTACGTTGTCAAAGCCAGGAAAAGGCCAGGATCTGGCCAACAAGTATGCGAAAAATGCGAAAGTACGTGCCAGATGAGGGCAAATACCAGACCTAACCCAGACATAACCTGCGTTATCCTCTAAAATATTAATCGGAACCAGGTTTAATAGACTGTTCCAGTGTGGTACCACATTTCGACGGGATCCAAACCACAAAAAACCCGAGTTCTGGCCAAAAAGTATGCGAAAATTGCGAAAGTACGAGCCAGGTGATTGCAAATCCCAGGCCAAACCGAGACGTAACCGGCGATATCCTCTAAAATATTAATCGCAACCAGGTTTGATTGACTGTTTCGGTGCGGTACTGCATTACTACGTGGTCCAAGCCAGAAAAAGGCCAGGATCTGAAAAACAAGTATGCGAGAAATGCGAAAGTACGAGCCAGATGATTGCTAATACCAGAACTAACCCAAACGTAACCAGCGTTAACCTCCAAACTATTAATCGGAACCAGCTTTTATTGACTGTTTCAGTGTGGTACCATATTACTACGTGGTCCAAGCCGGAAAAAGGCCAGGATCTGGCCAACAAGTATGCGAAAAACGCGAAAGTACGAGCCAGATGATGGCAAATACCAGACCTTAGCCAGACATAACCGGCGTTATCCTCTATAATATTAATCGCAACCAGGATTAATAGACTGTTTCGGTGTGGAACCGCGTTACAACGTAATCCAAACCAGATAAAACCCAGGATCTGGCCAACAAGTATGCGAAAAATGCGAAAGTACGTGCCAGATGAGGGCAAATACCAGACCTAACCCAGACATAACCTGCGTTATCCTCTAAAATATTAATCGGAACCAGGTTTAATAGACTGTTCCAGTGTGGTACCACATTTCGACGGGATCCAAACCACAAAAAACCCGAGTTCTGGCCAAAAAGTATGCGAAAATTGCGAAAGTACGAGCCAGGTGATTGCAAATCCCAGGCCAAACCGAGACGTAACCGGCGATATCCTCTAAAATATTAATCGCAACCAGGTTTGATTGACTGTTTCGGTGCGGTACTGCATTACTACGTGGTCCAAGCCAGAAAAAGGCCAGGATCTGAAAAACAAGTATGCGAGAAATGCGAAAGTACGAGCCAGATGATTGCTAATACCAGAACTAACCCAAACGTAACCAGCGTTAACCTCCAAACTATTAATCGGAACCAGCTTTTATTGACTGTTTCAGTGTGGTACCATATTACTACGTGGTCCAAGCCGGAAAAAGGCCAGGATCTGGCCAACAAGTATGCGAAAAACGCGAAAGTACGAGCCAGATGATGGCAAATACCAGACCTTAACCAGACATAACCGGCGTTATCCTCTATAATATTAATCGCAACCAGGATTAATAGACTGTTTCGGTGTGGAACCGCGTTACAACGTAATCCAAACCAGATAAAACCCAGGATCTGGCCAACAAGTATGGGAAAAATGCGAAAGGACGAGCCGGCGGAGAGCAAATACCAGACCTAACCTAGACATAACCGGCGTTATCCTCCAATATATTAATCGCAACAAGGTTTAATTGATTGTTTCGGTGTGGTACCGCATTACTACGTGATCCAAACCAGAAAATGGCCAGGATCCGGCCAACAAGTATGCGAAAAATGCGAAAGTATGAGCCAGATGATTGCAAATACCAGAACTAACCCAAACGTAACCAGCGTTATCCTCTAAAATATTAATCGCAACCAGTATTAATTGACTGTTTCGGTGTGGTACCGCGTTACTACGTGATTCAAACCAGAAAAAACCCAGGATCTGGCCAACAAGTATGCGAAAAATGCGAAAGTACGACCCAGATGAGGGCAAGTTCCAGACCTAACCGAGATATAACCGGCGTTATCCTCTAAAATATTAATCGCAACCGGGATTAATTGACTGTTTCAGTGTGGTACCACATTACTACGTGATCCAAACCAGAAAAAACCCAGGACCTGGCCAACAAGTATGCGAAAAATGCGAAAGTACGAGCCAGATGATTGCTAATACCAGAACTAACCCAGACGTAACCAGCGTTATCCTCTAAAATATTAGTCGGAAGCAGCTCATATTGACTGATTCAGTGTGGTACCACATTACTACATGATCCAAACCAGAAAAAACGCAGGATCTGCCCAACAAGTATGCGAAAAACGCGAAAGTATGAGCCAGATGATTGTAAATACCTGAACTAACCCAGACATAACCAGCGTTATCCTCTAAAATACTAATCGGAACCAGCTTTTATTGATAGTGTGGTACCACATTACTACGTGATCCAAGCCAGAAAAAGCCCGCGATCTGGCCACCAAGTATGCGAACAATGCGAAAGTACGAGCCAGATGAGGGCATATCCCAGACCTAACCGAGACATAACCGGCGTTATCCTCTAAAATATTAATCGCAACCAGGTTTAGTTGACTGTTTCGGTGTGGTACCACATTACTACGTTATCCAAACCAGAAAAAACCCAGGATCTGCCCAACAAGTATGCGAGAAATACGGTGTGGTACCGTATTACTACGTGATCCAAACCAGAAAAAAGCCAGGATCTGGCCAACAAGTATGCGAAAAATGCGAAAGTACGAGCCAGATGAGGGCAAATACCAGACCTAACCAAGACGTAACCGGCGTTATCCTCTAAAATATTAATCGCAACCAGGTTTGATTTACTGTTTCGGTGTGGTACCGCATTACTACGTGGTCCAAGCCAGAAAAAGGCCAGGATCTGCCCAACAAGTATGCGAAAAATGCGAAAGTACGAGCCAGATGAGGACAAATCCCAGACCTAACAGAGACATAGCCAGCGTTATCCTCTAAAATGTTAATCGAAACCAGGTTTAATTGACTGTTCCGGTGTGGAACATCATTATTGCGGGATCCAAACCAGAAAAAACCCAGCATTTGGCCAACAAGTATACGAACGAAGCGAAGGTATGAGCCAGATGGTTGGAAATATCAGAACTAACCCAGACATAACCGGCGTTATCATCAAAAATATTAACCGCAACCAGGTTTAATTGACTGTTTCAGTGTGGTACCGCATTACTACGTGATCCAAACCAGAAAAGGGCCAGGGTCTGGCCAATAAGTATGCGAAAAATGCGAAAGGACGAGATACCAGACCTAACCTAGACGTAACCGGCGTTATCCTCTAAAATACTAATCGCAACCAGGTATTACTGACTGTTGCGTTGTGGTACCACATTACTACGTGGTCCAAGCCGGAAAAAGGCCAGCACCTGGCCAACAAGTATGCCAAAGATGCGAAAGTACGAGCCAGATGATTGCTAATAAGAGAACTAACACAAACATAACCAGCGTTGTCCTCCAAAATATTAATCGCAACCAGGTTTAATTGACTGTTTCGGTGTGGAACCACATTACGACGGTATCCAAACCACAAAAAAACCAGGATCTGCCCGGCAAGTATGCGAAAAACGCGAAAATATGAGACAGATGAGGGCAAATGCCAGAACTAACCCAGACATAACCGGCGTTTTCCTCTAAAATATTAATCGCAACCAGGTTTAATTGACAGTTTCAGTGTGGTTCCGCATTACCACGTGGTCCTAGCCGGGAAAAGGCCAGGACCAGGCCAACAAGTATGCCAAAAATGCGAAAGTACGAGCCAGATGATTGCAAATACCAGAACTAACCCAGACATAACCAGCGTTATCCTCTAAAATACTAATCGGAACCAGCTTTTATTGACAGTGTGGTACCACATTACTACGTGATCCAAGCCAGAAAAAGCCCATGATCTGGCCAACAAGTATGCGAACAATGCGAAAGTACGAGCCAGATGAGGGCATATCCCGGACCTTACCGAGACATAACCGGTGTTATCCTCTAAAATATTAGCCGCAACCAGGTTTAGTTGACTGTTTCGGTGTGGTACCGCATTACTACGTGTTCCAAACCAGAAAAAGTGCAGGATCTGGGCAACAAGTATTGCGAAAAGTGCGATAGTACGAGCCAGATGAGGGCAAATGCCAGACCTAACCTAGACATAACCGGCGTTATCCTCTAAAATATTAATCGGGACCAGGTTTAATTGACTGTTCCAGTGTGGTACCACATTACTACGTGGTCCAAGCCAGAAAAAGGCCAGGATCTGGCCAGCAAGTATGCGAAAAATGCGAAAGTACGAGCCAGATGAGGGCAAATACCAGACGTAACCCAGACATAACCGGCGTTATCCTCTAAAATACTATTCGGAACCAGCTTCTATTGACTGTTCCAGTGCGGCACCACATTAGTACGTGATCCAAACCACAAAAAGCCTAGGATCTGGCCAACAAGTATGCGAAAAATACGAAAGTATGAGACAGATGACGGCAAATACTAGAACTAACCCAAAGGTAACCAGCGTTATCCTCTAAAATATTATTCGCAACCGGGTTTAATTGACTGTTTCGGTGTGGTACCGCGTTACTACGTGATCCAAATCAGAAAAAGGCCAGGATCTGGCCAAGAAGTATGCGAAAAATGCGAAAGTACGATCCAGATGTTTGCTAATAAGAGAACTAACCCAAACGTAACCAGCGTTATCCTCCAAACTAATAATCGGAGCTTCTATTGACTGTTTCAGTGTGGTACCGCGTTACTACGTGATCCAAATCAGAAAAAGGCCAGGATCTGGCCAAGAAGAATGCGAAAAATGCGAAAGTACGTGCCAGATGAGGGCAAATACCAGACCTAACCTAGACATAACCGGCGTTATCATCTAAAATATTAATCGCAACCAGGTTTAACTGACTGTTTCGGTGTGGTACCACATGACTACGTGGTCCTAGCCGGGAAAAGGCCAGGACCAGGCCAACAAGTATGCCAAAAATGCGAAAGTACGAGCCAGATGATTGCAAATACCAGAACTAACCCAGACATAACCAGCGTTATCCTCTAAAATACTAATCGGAACCAGCTTTTATTGACAGTGTGGTACCACATTACTACGTGATCCAAGTCAGAAAAAGCCCACGATCTGGCTAACCAGTATGCGAACAATGCGAAAGTACGAGCCAGATGAGGGCATATCCCAGACCTAACCGAGACATAACCGGCGTTATCCTCTAGAATATTAGTCGCAACCAGCTTCTATTGACTGTTCCAGTGTGGTACCACATTAGTACGTGATCCAAACCACAAAAAGCCTAGGATCTGGCCAACAAGTATGCAAAAAATACGAAAGCACGAGCCAGATGAGGGCAAATTCCAGACCTAACCGAGACATAACCGGCGTTATCCTCTAAAATATTAATCGCAACCAGGTATTACTGACTGTTGCGTTGTGGTACCACATTACTACGTGGTCCAAGCCGGAAAAAGGCCAGCACCTGGCCAACATGTATGCCAAAGATGCGAAAGTACGAGCCAGATGATTGCTAATAAGAGAACTAACACAAACGTAACCAGCGTTATCCTCCAAACTATTAATCGGAACCAGCTTTTATTGACTGTTCCAGTGTGGTACCACATTACTACGTTATTCAAACCAGAAAAAACCCAGGATCTGACCAACAAGTATGCGAAAAACGAGTAAGTATGAGCCAGATGATGGCAAATACCAGAACTAACCCAGACATAACCAGCGTTATCCTCTAAAATATTATTCGCAACCGGGTTTAATTGACTGTTTCGGTGTGGTACCGCGTCTCTACGTGATTCAAATCAGAAAAAGGCCAGGATCTGGCCAAGAAGTATGCGAAAAATGCGAAAGTACGTGCCAGATGAGGGCAAATACCAGACCTAACCTAGACATAACCAGCGTTATCCTCCAAACTATTAATCGGAACCAGCTTTTATTGACTGTTTCAGTGTGGTACCACATTACTACGTTATTCAAACCAGAAAAAACCCAGGATCTGACCAACAAGTATGCGAAAAACGCGTAAGTATGAGCCAGATGGTGGCAAATACCAGACCTAACCTAGACATAACCGGCGTTATCATCTAAAATATTAATCGCAACAAGGTTTAACTGACTGTTTCGGTGTGGTACCACATTACTACGTGGTCCAAGCCGGAAAAAGGACAGGATCTGGCCAACAAGTATGCGAAAAATGCGTAAGTACGTGCCAGATGAGGGCAAATACCAGACCTAACCCAGACATAACCTGCGTTATCCTCTAAAATATTAATCGGAACCAGGTTTAATAGACTGTTTCAGTGTGGTACCACATTTCGACGGGATCCAAACCACAAAAAACCCGAGATCTGGCCAACAAGTAAGCGAAAAATGAGAAAGCACAAGCCAGATGAGAGCAAATAGCAGACCTAACCCAGAAATAACCTGCGTTATGCTCTAAAATACTAATCGAAACAAGGTTTAGTTGACTGTTTCAGTGTGGTACCACATTACGACGGGATCCAAACCACAAAAAACCCGTGTTCTCGCCAAAAAGTATGCGAAAATTGCGAAAGTACGAGCCAGATGATTGCAAATCCCAGGCCAAACCCAGACGTAACCGGCGATATCCTCTAAAATATTAATCGCAACCAGGTTTGATTGACTGTTTCGGTGCGGTACTGCATTACTACGTGGTCCAAGCCAGAAAAAGGCCAGGATCTGAAAAACAAGTATGCGAGAAATGCGAAAGTACGAGCCAGATGATTGCTAATACCAGAACTAACCCAAACGTAACCAGCGTTAACCTCCAAACTATTAATCGGAACCAGCTTTTATTGACTGTTTCAGTGTGGTACCACATTACTACGTGGTCCAAGCCGGAAAATGGCCAGGATCTGGCTAACAAGTATGCGAAAAACGCGAAAGTACGAGCCAGATGATAGCAAATACCAGACCTTAACCAGACATAACCGGCGTTATCCTCTATAATATTAATCGCAACCGGGATTAATAGACTGTTTCGGTGTGGTACCACATTACTGCGTTGTCAAAGCCAGAAAAAGGCCAGGGTCTGGCCAACAAGTATGCGAAAAATGCGAAATGACGAGCCAGATGAGGGCAAATACCAGAACTAACCCAGACATAACCGGCGTTTTCCTCTAAAATATTAATCGCAACCGGGATTAATTGACTGTTTCAGTGTGGTACCACATTACTACGTGGTCCAAGCCAGAAAAAGGCCAGGATCTGGCCAACAAGTGTTCGAAAAACGCGAAAGTATGAGCGAGATGATTGCAAATACCAGAACTAACCCAAACGTAACCAGCGTTATCCTCCAAACTAATAATCGGAGCTTCTATTGACTGTTTCAGTGTGGTACCGCGTTACTACGTGATCCAAATCAGAAAAAGGCCAGGATCTGGCAAAGAAGAATGCGAAAAATGCGAAAGTACGTGCCAGATGAGGGCAAATACCAGACCTAACCTAGACATAACCGGCGTTATCATCTAAAATATTAATCGCAACCAGGTTTAACTGACTGTTTCGGTGTGGTACCACATGACTACGTGGTCCTAGCCGGGAAAAGGCCAGGACCAGGCCAACAAGTATGCCAAAAATGCGAAAGTACGAGCCAGATGATTGCAAATACCAGAACTAACCCAGACATAACCAGCGTTATCCTCTAAAATACTAGTCGGAACCAGCTTTTATTGACAGTGTGGTACCACATTACTACGTGATCCAAGTCAGAAAAAGCCCACGATCTGGCCAACCAGTATGCGAACAATGCGAAAGTACGAGCCAGATGAGGGCATATCCCAGACCTAACCGAGACATAACCGGCGTTATCCTCTAGAATATTAGTCGCAACCAGGTTTAGTTGACTGTTTCGGTGTGGTACCGCATTACTACGTGTTCCAAACCAGAAAAAGTGCAGCATCTGGGCAACAAGTATTGCGAAAAGTGCGATAGTACGAGCCAGATGAGGGCAAATCCCAGACCTAACCCAGACATAACCAGCGTTATCCTCTAAAATACTATTCGGAACCAGCTTCTATTGACTGTTCCAGTGTGGTACCACATTAGTACGTGATCCAAACCAGAAAAAGCCTAGGATCTGGCCAACAAGTATGCAAAAAATACGAAAGCACGAGCCAGATGAGGGCAAATTCCAGACCTAACCGAGACATAACCGGCGTTATCCTCTAAAATATTAATCGCAACCAGGTATTACTGACTGTTGCGTTGTGGTACCACATTACTACGTGGTCCAAGCCGGAAAAAGCCCAGCACCTGGCCAACAAGTATGCCAAAGATGCGAAAGTACGAGCCAGATGATTGCTAATAAGAGAACTAACACAAACGTAACCAGCGTTATCCTCCAAACTATTAATCGGAATCCAGCTTTTATTGACTGTTTCAGTGTGGTACCACATTACTACGTTATTCAAACCAGAAAAAACCCAGGATCTGACCAACAAGTATGCGAAAAACGCGTAAGTATGAGCCAGATGATGGCAAATACCAGAACTAACCCAGACATAACCGGCGTTATCCTCTATAATATTAATCGCAACCGGGATTAATAGACTGTTTCGGTGTGGTACCACATTACTGCGTTGTCAAAGCCAGAAAAAGGCCAGGATCTGGCCAACAAGTGTTCGAAAAACGCGAAAGTATGAGCCAGATGATTGCAAATACCAGAACTAACCCAAACGTAACCAGCGTTATCCTCCAAACTAATAATCGGAGCTTCTATTGACTGTTTCTGTGTGGTACCGCGTTACTACGTGATCCAAATCAGAAAAAGGCCAGGATCTGGCCAACAAGTATGCGAACAATGCGAAAGTACGAGCCAGATGAGGGCATATCCCGGACCTTACCGAGACATAACCGGCGTTATCCTCTATAATATTAATCGCAACCGGGATTAATAGACTGTTTCGGTGTGGTACCACATTACTGCGTTGTCAAAGCCAGAAAAAGGCCAGGATCTGGCCAACAAGTGTTCGAAAAACGCGAAAGTATGAGCCAGATGATGGCAAATACCAGAACTAACCCAGACATAACCGGCGTTATCCTCTATAATATTAATCGCAACCGGGATTAATAGACTGTTTCGGTGTGGTACCACATTACTGCGTTGTCAAAGCCAGAAAAAGTGCAGGATCTGGGCAACAAGTATTGCGAAAAGTGCGATAGTACGAGCCAGATGAGGGCAAATGCCAGACCTAACCTAGACATAACCGGCGTTATCCTCTAAAATATTAATCGGGACCAGGTTTAATTGACTGTTCCAGTGTGGTACCACATTACTACGTGGTCCAAGCCAGAAAAAGGCCAGGATCTGGCCAGCAAGTATGCGAAAATTGCGAAAGTACGAGCCAGATGAGGGCAAATACCAGACGTAACCCAGACATAACCGGCGTTATCCTCTAAAATACTATTCGGAACCAGCTTCTATTGACTGTTCCAGTGCGGCACCACATTAGTACGTGATCCAAACCACAAAAAGCCTAGGATCTGGCCAACAAGTATGCGAAAAATACGAAAGTATGAGACAGATGACGGCAAATACTAGAACTAACCCAAAGGTAACCAGCGTTATCCTCTAAAATATTATTCGCAACCGGGTTTAATTGACTGTTTCGGTGTGGTACCGCGTTACTACGTGATCCAAATCAGAAAAAGGCCAGGATCTGGCCAAGAAGTATGCGAAAAATGCGAAAGTACGTGCCAGATGAGGGCAAATACCAGACCTAACCTAGACATAACCGGCGTTATCATCCAAAATATTAATCGCAACCAGGTTTAACTGACTGTTTCGGTGTGGTGCCGCACTAGTACGTGATCCAAACCAGAAAAAGCCCTGGATCTGTCCAACAAGTATGCGAAAAATGCGAAAGAATGAGACAGATGACGGCAAATACTAGAACTAACCCAAAGGTAACCAGCGTTATCCTCTAAAATATTATTCGCAACCGGGTTTAATTGACTGTTTCGGTGTGGTACCGCGTTACTACGTGATCCAAATCAGAAAAAGGCCAGGATCTGGCCAAGAAGTATGCGAAAAATGCGAAAGTACGAGCCAGATGTTTGCTAATAAGAGAACTAACACAAACGTAACCAGCGTTATCCTCCAAACTATTAATCGGAACCAGCTTTTATTGACTGTTTCAGTGTGGTACCACATTACTACGTTATTCAAACCAGAAAAAACCCAGGATCTGACCAACAAGTATGCGAAAAACGCGTAAGTATGAGCCAGATGATGGCAAATACCAGAACTAACCCAGACATAACCAGCGTTATCCTCTAAAATATTATTCGCAACCGGGTTTAATTGACTGTTTCGGTGTGGTACCGCGTTACTACGTGATCCAAATCAGAAAAAGGCCAGGATCTGGCCAAGAAGTATGCGAAAAATGCGAAAGTACGAGCCAGATGTTTGCTAATAAGAGAACTAACACAAACGTAACCAGCGTTATCCTCCAAACTATTAATCGGAACCAGCTTTTATTGACTGTTTCAGTGTGATACCACATTACTACGTTATTCAAACCAGAAAAAACCCAGGATCTGACCAACAAGTATGCGAAAAACGCGTAAGTATGAGCCAGATGATGGCAAATACCAGAACTAACCCAGACATAACCAGCGTTATCCTCTAAAATATTATTCGCAACCGGGTTTAATTGACTGTTTCGGTGTGGTACCGCGTTACTACGTGATCCAAATCAGAAAAATGGCAGGATCTGGCCAAGAAGTATGCGAAAAATGCGAAAGTACGTGTCAAATGAGGGCAAATACCAGACCTAACCTAGACATAACCGGCGTTATCATCCAAAATATTAATCGCAACCAGGTTTAACTGACTGTTTCGGTGTGGTACCACATTACTACGTGGTCCAAGCCGGAAAAAGGCCAGGATCTGGCCAACAAGTATGCGAAAAATGCGTAAGTACGTGCCAGATGAGGGCAAATACCAGACCTAACCCAGACATAACCTGCGTTATCCTCTAAAATATTAATCGGAACCAGGTTTAATAGACTGTTTCAGTGTGGTACCACATTTCGACGGGATCCAAACCACAAAAAACCCGAGATCTGGCCAACAAGTAAGCGAAAAATGAGAAAGCACGAGCCAGATGAGGGCAAATAGCAGACCTAACCCAGAAATAACCTGCGTTATGCTCTAAAATACTAATCGAAACAAGGTTTAGTTGACTGTTTCAGTGTGGTACCACATTACGACGGGATCCAAACTACAAAAAACCCGAGTTCTGGCCAAAAAGTATGCGAAAATTGCGAAAGTACGAGCCAGATGATTGCAAATCCCAGGCCAAACCGAGACGTAACCGGCGATATCCTCTAAAATATTAATCACAACCAGGTTTAATTGACTGTTTCGGTGTGGTACCACATTACTGCGTTGTCAAAGCCAGAAAAAGGCCAGGATCTGGCCAACAAGTATGCGAAAAATGCGAAATTACGAGCCAGATGAGGGCAAATACCAGAACTAACCCAGACATAACCGGCGTTTTCCTCTAAAATATTTAGCACAACCAGGTTTAATTGACTGTTTCGGTGTGGTACCGCGTTACTACGTGGTCCGAGCCAGAAAAAGGCCAGGGTCTGGCCATCATGTATGCGAAAAATGCGAAAGTACGAGCCAGATGGGGGCAAATACCAGACATAACCCAGACATAACCGGCGTTATCCTCCAATCTATTAATCGCAACCAGGTTTAATTGATTGTTTCGGTGTGGTACCGCATTACTACGTGATCCAAACCAGAAAATGGCCAGGATCCGGCCAACAAGTATGCGAAAAATGCGAAAGTATGAGCCAGATGATTGCAAATACCAGAACTAACCCAAACGTAACCAGCGTTATCCTCCAAACTAATAATCGGAGCTTCTATTGACTGTTTCAGTGTGGTACCGCGTTACTACGTGATCCAAATCAGAAAAAGGCCAGGATCTGGCCAAGAAGAATGCGAAAAATGCGAAAGTACGTGCCAGATGAGGGCAAATACCAGACCTAACCTAGACATAACCGGCGTTATCATCTAAAATATTAATCGCAACCAGGTTTAACTGACTGTTTCGGTGTGGTACCACATGACTACGTGGTCCTAGCCGGGAAAAGGCCAGGACCAGGCCAACAAGTATGCCAAAAATGCGAAAGTACGAGCCAGATGATTGCAAATACCAGAAGTAACCCAGACATAACCAGCGTTATCCTCTAAAATACTAATCGGAACCAGCTTTTATTGACAGTGTGGTACCACATTACTACGTGATCCAAGTCAGAAAAAGCCCACGATCTGGCCAACCAGTATGCGAACAATGCGAAAGTACGAGCCAGATGAGGGCATATCCCAGACCTAACCGAGACATAACCGGCGTTATCCTCTAGAATATTAGTCGCAACCAGCTTCTATTGACTGTTCCAGTGTGGTACCACATTAGTACGTGATCCAAACCAGAAAAAGCCTAGGATCTGGCCAACAAGTATGCAAAAAATACGAAAGCACGAGCCAGATGATGGCAAATACCAGAACTAACCCAGACATAACCAGCGTTATCCTCTAAAATATTATTCGCAACCGGGTATAATTGACTGTTTCGGTGTGGTACCGCGTCTCTACGTGATTCAAATCAGAAAAAGGCCAGGATCTGGCCAAGAAGTATGCGAAAAATGCGAAAGTACGTGCCAGATGAGGGCAAATACCAGACCTAACCTAGACATAACCGGCGTTATCATCTAAAATATTAATCGCAACCAGGTTTAACTGACTGTTTCGGTGTGGTACCACATTACTACGTGGTCCAAGCCGGAAAAAGGACAGGATCTGGCCAACAAGTATGCGAAAAATGCGTAAGTACGTGCCAGATGAGGGCAAATACCAGACCTAACCCAGACATAACCTGCGTTATCCTCTAAAATATTAATCGGAACCAGGTTTAATAGACTGTTTCAGTGTGGTACCACATTTCGACGGGATCCAGACCACAAAAAACCCGAGATCTGGCCAACAAGTAAGCGAAAAATGAGAAAGCACAAGCCAGATGAGAGCAAATAGCAGACCTAACCCAGAAATAACCTGCGTTATGCTCTAAAATACTAATCGAAACAAGGTTTAGTTGACTGTTTCAGTGTGGTACCACATTACGACGGGATCCAAACCACAAAAAACTCGTGTTCTCGCCAAAAAGTATGCGAAAATTGCGAAAGTACGAGCCAGATGATTGCAAATCCCAGGCCAAACCGAGACGTAACCGGCGATATCCTCTAAAATATTAATCGCAACCAGGTTTGATTGACTGTTTCGGTGCGGTACTGCATTACTACGTGGTCCAAGCCAGAAAAAGGCCAGGATCTGAAAAACAAGTATGCGAGAAATGCGAAAGTACGAGCCAGATGATTGCTAATACCAGAACTAACCCAAACGTAACCAGCGTTAACCTCCAAACTATTAATCGGAACCAGCTTTTATTGACTGTTTCAGTGTGGTACCACATTACTACGTGGTCCAAGCCGGAAAATAGCCAGGATCTGGCTAACAAGTATGCGAAAAACGCGAAAGTACGAGCCAGATGATAGCAAATACCAGACCTTAACCAGACATAACCGGCGTTATCCTCTATAATATTAATCGCAACCGGGTTTAATAGACTGTTTCGGTGTGGTACCACATTACTGCGTTGTCAAAGCCAGAAAAGGGCCAGGGTCTGGCCAACAAGTATGCGAAAAATGCGAAATGACGAGCCAGATGAGGGCAAATACCAGAACTAACCCAGACATAACCGGCGTTTTCCTCTAAAGTATTAATCACAACCAGGTTTAATTGACTGTTTCGGTGTGGTACCGCGTTACTACGTGGACCAAGCCAGAAAAAGTCCAGGATCTGGCCATCATGTATGCGAAAAATGCGAAAGTACGACCCAGATGAGGGCAAATACCAGACCTAACCCAGACATAACCGGCGTTATCCTCCAATATATTAACCGCAATCAGGTTTAATTGATTGTTTCGGTGTGGTACCGCATTACTACGTGATCCAAACCAGAAAATGGCCAGGATCCGGCCAACAAGTATGCGAAAAATGCGAAAGTATGAGCCAGATGATTGCAAATACCAGAACTAACCCAAACGTAACCAGCGTTATCCTCTAAAATATTAATCGCAACCAGTATTAATTGACTGTTTCGGTGTGGTACCGCGTTACTACGTGATTCAAACCAGAAAAAATCCAGGATCTGGCCAACAAGTATGCGAAAAATGCGAAAGCACGAGCCAGATGACGGCAAGTTCCAGACCTTACCGAGATATAACCGGCGTTATCCTCTAAAATATTATTCGCAACCGGGTTTAATTGACTGTTTCGGTGTGGTACCGCGTCTCTACGTGATTCAAATCAGAAAAAGGCCAGGATCTGGCCAAGAAGAATGCGAAAAATGCGAAAGTACGTGCCAGATGTGGGCAAATACCAGACCTAACCTAGACATAACCGGCGTTATCATCTAAAATATTAATCGCAACCAGGTTTAACTGACTGTTTCGGCGTGGTACCACATGACTACGTGGTCCTAGCCGGGAAAAGGCCAGGACCAGGCCAACAAGTATGCCAAAAATGCGAAAGTACGAGCCAGATGGTTGCAAATACCAGAACTAACCCAGACATAACCAGCGTTATCCTCTAAAATACTAATCGGAACCAGCTTTTATTGACAGTGTGGTACCACATTACTACGTGATCCAAGTCAGAAAAAGGCCAGGATCTGAAAAACAAGTATGCGAGAAATGCGAAAGTACGAGCCAGATGAGGGCATATCCCAGACCTAACCGAGACATAACCGGCGTTATCCTCTAGAATATTAGTCGCAACCAGGTTTAGTTGACTGTTTCGGTGTGGTACCGCATTACTACGTGTTCCAAACCAGAAAAAGTGCAGCATCTGGGCAACAAGTATTGCGAAAAGTGCGATAGTACGAGCCAGATGAGGGCAAATCCCAGACCTAACCCAGACATAACCAGCGTTATCCTCTAAAATACTATTCGGAACCAGCTTCTATTGACTGTTCCAGTGTGGTACCACATTAGTACGTGATCCAAACCAGAAAAAGCCTAGGATCTGGCCAACAAGTATGCAAAAAATACGAAAGCACGAGCCAGATGAGGGCAAATTCCAGACCTAACCGAGACATAACCGGCGTTATCCTCTAAAATATTAATCGCAACCAGGTATTACTGACTGTTGCGTTGTGGTACCACATTACAACGTGGTCCAAGCCGGAAAAAGGCCAGCACCTGGCCAACAAGTATGCCAAAGATGCGAAAGTACGAGCCAGATGATTGCTAATAAGAGAACTAGCACAAACGTAACCAGCGTTATCCTCCAAACTATTAATCGGAACCAGCTTTTATTGACTGTTTCAGTGTGGTACCACATTACTACGTTATTCAAACCAGAAAAAACCCAGGATCTGACCAACAAGTATGCGAAAAACGCGTAAGTATGAGCCAGATGATGGCAAATACCAGAACTAACCCAGACATAACCAGCGTTATCCTCTAAAATATTATTCGCAACCGGGTTTAATTGACTGTTTCGGTGTGGTACCGCGTCTCTACGTGATTCAAATCAGAAAAAGGCCAGGATCTGGCCAAGAAGTATGCGAAAAATGCGAAAGTACGTGCCAGATGAGGGCAAATACCAGACCTAACCTAGACATAACCGGCGTTATCATCTAAAATATTAATCGCAACCAGGTTTAACTGACTGTTTCGGTGTGGTACCACATTACTACGTGGTCCAAGCCGGAAAAAGGACAGGATCTGGCCAACAAGTATGCGAAAAATGCGAAAGTACGTGCCAGATGAGGGCAAATACCAGACCTAACCCAGACATAACCTGCGTTATCCTCTAAAATATTAATCGGAACCAGGTTTAATAGACTGTTTCAGTGTGGTACCACATTTCGACGGGATCCAAACCACAAAAAACCCGAGATCTGGCCAACAAGTAAGCGAAAAATGAGAAAGCACAAGCCAGATGAGAGCAAATAGCAGACCTAACCCAGAAATAACCTGCGTTATGCTCTAAAATACTAATCGAAACAAGGTTTAGTTGACTGTTTCAGTGTGGTACCACATTACGACGGGATCCAAACCACAAAAAACCCGTGTTCTCGCCAAAAAGTATGCGAAAATTGCGAAAGTACGAGCCAGATGATTGCAAATCCCAGGCCAAACCGAGACGTAACCGGCGATATCCTCTAAAATATTAATCGCAACCAGGTTTGATTGACTGTTTCGGTGCGGTACTGCATTACTACGTGGTCCAAGCCAGAAAAAGGCCAGGATCTGAAAAACAAGTATGCGAGAAATGCGAAAGTACGAGCCAGATGATTGCTAATACCAGAACTAACCCAAACGTAACCAGCGTTAACCTCCAAACTATTAATCGGAACCAGCTTTTATTGACTGTTTCAGTGTGGTACCACATTACTACGTGGTCCAATCCGGAAAAAGGCCAGGATCTGGCCAACAAGTATGCGAAAAACGCGAAAGTACGGGCCAGATGATAGCAAATACCAGACCTTAACCAGACATAACCGGCGTTATCCTCTATAATATTAATCGCAACCAGGATTAATAGACTGTTTCGGTGTGGAACCGCGTTACTACGTAATCCAAACCAGAAAAAACCCAGGATCTGGCCAACAAGTATGCGAAAAATGCGAAAGTATGAGCCAGATGATTGCAAATACCAGAACTAACCCAGACATAACCAGCGTTATCCTCTAAAATACTAATCGGAACCAGCTTTTATTGACAGTGTGGTACCACATTACTACGTGATCCAAACCAGAAAAGGCCCAGGATCTGGCCAACAAGTATGCGAAAAGTGCGAAAGTACGAGCCAGATGAGGGCAAATCCCAGACCTAACCGAGACATAACCGGCGTTATCCTTTAAGATACTAATCGCATCCAGCTTTAATTGACTGTTTCGGTGTGGTACCGCGTTACTACGTGGACCAAGCCAGAAAAAGTCCAGGATCTGGCCATCATGTATGCGAAAAATGCGAAAGTACGACCCAGATGAGGGCAAATACCAGACCTAACCCAGACATAACCGGTGTTATCCTCCAATATATTAACCGCAATCAGGTTTAATTGATTGTTTCGGTGTGGTACCGCATTACTACGTGATCCAAACCAGAAAATGGCCAGGATCCGGCCAACAAGTATGCGAAAAATGCGAAAGTATGAGCCAGATGATTGCAAATACCAGAACTAACCCAAACGTAACCAGCGTTATCCTCTAAAATATTAATCGCAACCAGTATTAATTGACTGTTTCGGTGTGGTACCGCGTTACTACGTGATTCAAACCAGAAAAAATCCAGGATCTGGCCAGCAACTATGCGAAGAATGCGAAAGCACGAGCCAGATGACGGCAAGTTCCTGACCTAACCGAGATATAACCGGCGTTATTCTCTAAAATATTAATCGCAACCGGGATTAATTGACTGTTTCAGTGTGGTACCACATTACTACGTGGTCCAAGCCAGAAAAAGGCCAGGATCTGGCCAACAAGTGTTCGAAAAACGCGAAAGTATGAGCCAGATGATTGCAAATACCAGAACTAACCCAAACGTAACCAGCGTTATCCTCCAAACAAATAATCGGAGCTTCTATTGACTGTTTCTGTGTGGTACCGCGTTACTACGTGATCCAAATCAGAAAAAGGCCAGGATCTGGCCAAGAAGAATGCGAAAAATGCGAAAGTACGTGCCAGATGAGGGCAAATACCAGACCTAACCTAGACATAACCGGCGTTATCATCTAAAATATTAATCGCAACCAGGTTTAACTGACTGCTTCGGTGTGGTACCACATGACTACGTGGTCCTAGCCGGGAAAATGCCAGGACCAGGCCAACAAGTATGCCAAAAATGCGAAAGTACGAGCCAGATGATTGCAAATACCAGAACTAACCCAGACATAACCAGCGTTATCCTCTAAAATACTAATCGGAACCAGCTTTTATTGACAGTGTGGTACCACATTACTACGTGATCCAAGTCAGAAAAAGCCCACGATCTGGCCAACCAGTATGCGAACAATGCGAAAGTACGAGCCAGATGAGGGCATATCCCAGACCTAACCGAGACATAACCGGCGTTATCCTCTAGAATATTAGTCGCAACCAGCTTCTATTGACTGTTCCAGTGTGGTACCACATTAGTACGTGATCCAAACCAGAAAAAGCCTAGGATCTGGCCAACAAGTATGCAAAAAATACGAAAGCACGAGCCAGATGATGGCAAATACCAGAACTAACCCAGACATAACCAGCGTTATCCTCTAAAATATTATTCGCAACCGGGTATAATTGACTGTTTCGGTGTGGTACCGCGTCTCTACGTGATTCAAATCAGAAAAAGGCCAGGATCTGGCCAAGAAGTATGCGAAAAATGCGAAAGTACGTGCCAGATGAGGGCAAATACCAGACCTAACCTAGACATAACCGGCGTTATCATCTAAAATATTAATCGCAACCAGGTTTAACTGACTGTTTCGGTGTGGTACCACATTACTACGTGGTCCAAGCCGGAAAAAGGACAGGATCTGGCCAACAAGTATGCGAAAAATGCGTAAGTACGTGCCAGATGAGGGCAAATACCAGACCTAACCCAGACATAACCTGCGTTATCCTCTAAAATATTAATCGGAACCAGGTTTAATAGACTGTTTCAGTGTGGTACCACATTTCGACGGGATCCAGACCACAAAAAACCCGAGATCTGGCCAACAAGTAAGCGAAAAATGAGAAAGCACAAGCCAGATGAGAGCAAATAGCAGACCTAACCCAGAAATAACCTGCGTTATGCTCTAAAATACTAATCGAAACAAGGTTTAGTTGACTGTTTCAGTGTGGTACCACATTACGACGGGATCCAAACCACAAAAAACTCGTGTTCTCGCCAAAAAGTATGCGAAAATTGCGAAAGTACGAGCCAGATGATTGCAAATCCCAGGCCAAACCGAGACGTAACCGGCGATATCCTCTAAAATATTAATCGCAACCAGGTTTGATTGACTGTTTCGGTGCGGTACTGCATTACTACGTGGTCCAAGCCAGAAAAAGGCCAGGATCTGAAAAACAAGTATGCGAGAAATGCGAAAGTACGAGCCAGATGATTGCTAATACCAGAACTAACCCAAACGTAACCAGCGTTAACCTCCAAACTATTAATCGGAACCAGCTTTTATTGACTGTTTCAGTGTGGTACCACATTACTACGTGGTCCAAGCCGGAAAATAGCCAGGATCTGGCTAACAAGTATGCGAAAAACGCGAAAGTACAAGCCAGATGATAGCAAATACCAGACCTTAACCAGACATAACCGGCGTTATCCTCTATAATATTAATCGCAACCGGGTTTAATAGACTGTTTCGGTGTGGTACCACATTACTGCGTTGTCAAAGCCAGAAAAGGGCCAGGGTCTGGCCAACAAGTATGCGAAAAATGCGAAATGACGAGCCAGATGAGGGCAAATACCAGAACTAACCCAGACATAACCGGCGTTTTCCTCTAAAGTATTAATCACAACCAGGTTTAATTGACTGTTTCGGTGTGGTACCGCGTTACTACGTGGACCAAGCCAGAAAAAGTCCAGGATCTGGCCATCATGTATGCGAAAAATGCGAAAGTACGACCCAGATGAGGGCAAATACCAGACCTAACCCAGACATAACCGGCGTTATCCTCCAATATATTAACCGCAATCAGGTTTAATTGATTGTTTCGGTGTGGTACCGCATTACTACGTGATCCAAACCAGAAAATGGCCAGGATCCGGCCAACAAGTATGCGAAAAATGCGAAAGTATGAGCCAGATGATTGCAAATACCAGAACTAACCCAAACGTAACCAGCGTTATCCTCTAAAATATTAATCGCAACCAGTATTAATTGACTGTTTCGGTGTGGTACCGCGTTACTACGTGATTCAAACCAGAAAAAATCCAGGATCTGGCCAACAAGTATGCGAAAAATGCGAAAGCACGAGCCAGATGACGGCAAGTTCCAGACCTTACCGAGATATAACCGGCGTTATCCTCTAAAATATTATTCGCAACCGGGTTTAATTGACTGTTTCGGTGTGGTACCGCGTCTCTACGTGATTCAAATCAGAAAAAGGCCAGGATCTGGCCAAGAAGAATGCGAAAAATGCGAAAGTACGTGCCAGATGTGGGCAAATACCAGACCTAACCTAGACATAACCGGCGTTATCATCTAAAATATTAATCGCAACCAGGTTTAACTGACTGTTTCGGCGTGGTACCACATGACTACGTGGTCCTAGCCGGGAAAAGGCCAGGACCAGGCCAACAAGTATGCCAAAAATGCGAAAGTACGAGCCAGATGGTTGCAAATACCAGAACTAACCCAGACATAACCAGCGTTATCCTCTAAAATACTAATCGGAACCAGCTTTTATTGACAGTGTGGTACCACATTACTACGTGATCCAAGTCAGAAAAAGGCCAGGATCTGAAAAACAAGTATGCGAGAAATGCGAAAGTACGAGCCAGATGAGGGCATATCCCAGACCTAACCGAGACATAACCGGCGTTATCCTCTAGAATATTAGTCGCAACCAGGTTTAGTTGACTGTTTCGGTGTGGTACCGCATTACTACGTGTTCCAAACCAGAAAAAGTGCAGCATCTGGGCAACAAGTATTGCGAAAAGTGCGATAGTACGAGCCAGATGAGGGCAAATCCCAGACCTAACCCAGACATAACCAGCGTTATCCTCTAAAATACTATTCGGAACCAGCTTCTATTGACTGTTCCAGTGTGGTACCACATTAGTACGTGATCCAAACCAGAAAAAGCCTAGGATCTGGCCAACAAGTATGCAAAAAATACGAAAGCACGAGCCAGATGAGGGCAAATTCCAGACCTAACCGAGACATAACCGGCGTTATCCTCTAAAATATTAATCGCAACCAGGTATTACTGACTGTTGCGTTGTGGTACCACATTACAACGTGGTCCAAGCCGGAAAAAGGCCAGCACCTGGCCAACAAGTATGCCAAAGATGCGAAAGTACGAGCCAGATGATTGCTAATAAGAGAACTAGCACAAACGTAACCAGCGTTATCCTCCAAACTATTAATCGGAACCAGCTTTTATTGACTGTTTCAGTGTGGTACCACATTACTACGTTATTCAAACCAGAAAAAACCCAGGATCTGACCAACAAGTATGCGAAAAACGCGTAAGTATGAGCCAGATGATGGCAAATACCAGAACTAACCCAGACATAACCAGCGTTATCCTCTAAAATATTATTCGCAACCGGGTTTAATTGACTGTTTCGGTGTGGTACCGCGTCTCTACGTGATTCAAATCAGAAAAAGGCCAGGATCTGGCCAAGAAGTATGCGAAAAATGCGAAAGTACGTGCCAGATGAGGGCAAATACCAGACCTAACCTAGACATAACCGGCGTTATCATCTAAAATATTAATCGCAACCAGGTTTAACTGACTGTTTCGGTGTGGTACCACATTACTACGTGGTCCAAGCCGGAAAAAGGACAGGATCTGGCCAACAAGTATGCGAAAAATGCGTAAGTACGTGCCAGATGAGGGCAAATACCAGACCTAACCCAGACATAACCTGCGTTATCCTCTAAAATATTAATCGGAACCAGGTTTAATAGACTGTTTCAGTGTGGTACCACATTTCGACGGGATCCAAACCACAAAAAACCCGAGATCTGGCCAACAAGTAAGCGAAAAATGAGAAAGCACAAGCCAGATGAGAGCAAATAGCAGACCTAACCCAGAAATAACCTGCGTTATGCTCTAAAATACTAATCGAAACAAGGTTTAGTTGACTGTTTCAGTGTGGTACCACATTACGACGGGATCCAAACCACAAAAAACCCGTGTTCTCGCCAAAAAGTATGCGAAAATTGCGAAAGTACGAGCCAGATGATTGCAAATCCCAGGCCAAACCGAGACGTAACCGGCGATATCCTCTAAAATATTAATCGCAACCAGGTTTGATTGACTGTTTCGGTGCGGTACTGCATTACTACGTGGTCCAAGCCAGAAAAAGGCCAGGATCTGAAAAACAAGTATGCGAGAAATGCGAAAGTACGAGCCAGATAATTGCTAATACCAGAACTAACCCAAACGTAACCAGTGTTAACCTCCAAACTATTAATCGGAACCAGCTTTTATTGACTGTTTCAGTGTGGTACCACATTACTACGTGGTCCAATCCGGAAAAAGGCCAGGATCTGGCCAACAAGTATGCGAAAAACGCGAAAGTACGGGCCAGATGATAGCAAATACCAGACCTTAACCAGACATAACCGGCGTTATCCTCTATAATATTAATCGCAACCAGGATTAATAGACTGTTTCGGTGTGGAACCGCGTTACTACGTAATCCAAACCAGAAAAAACCCAGGATCTGGCCAACAAGTATGCGAAAAATGCGAAAGTATGAGCCAGATGATTGCAAATACCAGAACTAACCCAGACATAACCAGCGTTATCCTCTAAAATACTAATCGGAACCAGCTTTTATTGACAGTGTGGTACCACATTACTACGTGATCCAAACCAGAAAAGGCCCAGGATCTGGCCAACAAGTATGCGAAAAGTGCGAAAGTACGAGCCAGATGAGGGCAAATCCCAGACCTAACCGAGACATAACCGGCGTTATCCTTTAAGATACTAATCGCATCCAGCTTTAATTGACTGTTTCGGTGTGGTACCGCGTTACTACGTGGACCAAGCCAGAAAAAGTCCAGGATCTGGCCATCATGTATGCGAAAAATGCGAAAGTACGACCCAGATGAGGGCAAATACCAGACCTAACCCAGACATAACCGGTGTTATCCTCCAATATATTAACCGCAATCAGGTTTAATTGATTGTTTCGGTGTGGTACCGCATTACTACGTGATCCAAACCAGAAAATGGCCAGGATCCGGCCAACAAGTATGCGAAAAATGCGAAAGTATGAGCCAGATGATTGCAAATACCAGAACTAACCCAAACGTAACCAGCGTTATCCTCTAAAATATTAATCGCAACCAGTATTAATTGACTGTTTCGGTGTGGTACCGCGTTACTACGTGATTCAAACCAGAAAAAATCCAGGATCTGGCCAGCAACTATGCGAAGAATGCGAAAGCACGAGCCAGATGACGGCAAGTTCCTGACCTAACCGAGATATAACCGGCGTTATTCTCTAAAATATTAATCGCAACCGGGATTAATTGACTGTTTCAGTGTGGTACCACATTACTACGTGGTCCAAGCCAGAAAAAGGCCAGGATCTGGCCAACAAGTGTTCGAAAAACGCGAAAGTATGAGCCAGATGATTGCAAATACCAGAACTAACCCAAACGTAACCAGCGTTATCCTCCAAACAAATAATCGGAGCTTCTATTGACTGTTTCTGTGTGGTACCGCGTTACTACGTGATCCAAATCAGAAAAAGGCCAGGATCTGGCCAAGAAGAATGCGAAAAATGCGAAAGTACGTGCCAGATGAGGGCAAATACCAGACCTAACCTAGACATAACCGGCGTTATCATCTAAAATATTAATCGCAACCAGGTTTAACTGACTGCTTCGGTGTGGTACCACATGACTACGTGGTCCTAGCCGGGAAAATGCCAGGACCAGGCCAACAAGTATGCCAAAAATGCGAAAGTACGAGCCAGATGATTGCAAATACCAGAACTAACCCAGACATAACCAGCGTTATCCTCTAAAATACTAATCGGAACCAGCTTTTATTGACAGTGTGGTACCACATTACTACGTGATCCAAGTCAGAAAAAGCCCACGATCTGGCCAACCAGTATTCGAACAATGCGAAAGTACGAGCCAGATGAGGGCATATCCCAGACCTAACCGAGACATAACCGGCGTTATCCTCTTGAATATTAGTCGCAACCAGGTTTAGTTGACTGTTTCGGTGTGGTACCGCATTACTACGTGTTCCAAACCAGAAAAAGTGCAGCATCTGGGCAACAAGTATTGCGAAAAGTGCGATAGTACGAGCCAGATGAGGGCAAATCCCAGACCTAACCCAGACATAACCAGCGTTATCCTCTAAAATACTATTCGGAGCCAGCTTCTATTGACTGTTCCAGTGTGGTACCACATTAGTACGTGATCCAAACCAGAAAAAGCCTAGGATCTGGCCAACAAGTATGCAAAAAATACGAAAGCACGAGCCAGATGAGGGCAAATTCCAGACCTAACCGAGACATAACCGGCGTTATCCTCTAAAATATTAATCGCAACCAGGTATTACTGACTGTTGCGTTGTGGTACCACATTACTACGTGGTCCAAGCCGGAAAAAGGCCAGCACCTGGCCAACAAGTATGCCAAAGATGCGAAAGTACGAGCCAGATGATTGCTAATAAGAGAACTAACACAAACGTAACCAGCGTTATCCTCCAAACTATTAATCGGAACCAGCTTTTATTGACTGTTTCAGTGTGGTACCACATTACTACGTTATTCAAACCAGAAAAAACCCAGGATCTGACCAACAAGTATGCGAAAAACCCGTAAGTATGAGCCAAATGATGGCAAATACCAGAACTAACCCAGACATAACCAGCGTTATCCTCTAAAATATTATTCGCAACCGGGTTTAATTGACTGTTTCGGTGTGGTACCGCGTCTCTACGTGATTCAAATCATAAAAAGGCCAGGATCTGGCCAAGAAGTATGCGAAAAATGCGAAAGTACGTGCCAGATGAGGGCAAATACCAGACCTAACCCAGACATAACCTGCGTTATCCTCTAAAATATTAATCGGAACCAGGTTTAATAGACTGTTTCAGTGAGGTACCACATTACTACGTGGTCCAAGCCGGAAAAAGGACAGGATCTGGCCAACATGTATGCGAAAAATGCGTAAGTACGTGCCAGATGAGGGCAAATACCAGACCTAACCCAGACATAACCTGCGTTATCCTCTAAAATATTAATCGGAACCAGGTTTAATAGACTGTTTCAGTGTGGTACCACATTTCGACGGGATCCAAACCACAAAAAACCCGAGATCTGGCCAACAAGTAAGCGAAAAATGAGAAAGCACAAGCCAGATGAGAGCAAATAGCAGACCTAACCCAGAAATAACCTGCGTTATGCTCTAAAATACTAATCGAAACAAGGTTTAGTTGACTGTTTCAGTGTGGTACCACATTGCGACGGGATCCAAACCACAAAAAACCCGTGTTCTCGCCAAAAAGTATGCGAAAATTGCGAAAGTACGAGCCAGATGATTGCAAATCCCAGGCCAAACCGAGACGTAACCGGCGATATCCTCTAAAATATTAATCGCAACCAGCTTTTATTGACTGTTTCAGTGTGGTACCACATTACTACGTGGTCCAAGCCGGAAAAAGGCCAGGATCTGGCCAACAAGTATGCGAAAAACGCGAAAGTACGAGCCAGATGATAGCAAATACCAGACCTTAACCAGACATAACCGGCGTTATCCTGTATAATATTAATCGCAACCAGGATTAATAGACTGTTTCGGTGTGGAACCGCGTTACTACGTAATCCAAACCAGAAAAAACCCAGGATCTGGCCAACAAGTATGCGAAAAATGCGAAAGTATGAGCCAGATGATTGCAAATACCAGAACTAACCCAGACATAACCAGCGTTATCCTCTAAAATACTAATCGGAACCAGCTTTTATTGACAGTGTGGTACCACATTACTACGTGATCCAAACCAGAAAAGGCCCAGGATCTGGCCAACAAGTATGCGAAAAGTGCGAAAGTACGAGCCAGATGAGGGCAAATCCCAGACCTAACCGAGACATAACCGGCGTTATCCTTTAAGATACTAATCGCATCCAGCTTTAATTGACTGTTTCGGTGTGGTACCGCGTTACTACGTGGACCAAGCCAGAAAAAGTCCAGGATCTGGCCATCATGTATGCGAAAAATGCGAAAGTACGACCCAGATGAGGGCAAATACCAGACCTAACCCAGACATAACCGGTGTTATCCTCCAATATATTAACCGCAATCAGGTTTAATTGATTGTTTCGGTGTGGTACCGCATTACTACGTGATCCAAACCAGAAAATGGCCAGGATCCGGCCAACAAGTATGCGAAAAATGCGAAAGTATGAGCCAGATGATTGCAAATACCAGAACTAACCCAAACGTAACCAGCGTTATCCTCTAAAATATTAATCGCAACCAGTATTAATTGACTGTTTCGGTGTGGTACCGCGTTACTACGTGATTCAAACCAGAAAAAATCCAGGATCTGGCCAGCAACTATGCGAAGAATGCGAAAGCACGAGCCAGATGACGGCAAGTTCCTGACCTAACCGAGATATAACCGGCGTTATTCTCTAAAATATTAATCGCAACCGGGATTAATTGACTGTTTCAGTGTGGTACCACATTACTACGTGGTCCAAGCCAGAAAAAGGCCAGGATCTGGCCAACAAGTGTTCGAAAAACGCGAAAGTATGAGCCAGATGATTGCAAATACCAGAACTAACCCAAACGTAACCAGCGTTATCCTCCAAACAAATAATCGGAGCTTCTATTGACTGTTTCTGTGTGGTACCGCGTTACTACGTGATCCAAATCAGAAAAAGGCCAGGATCTGGCCAAGAAGAATGCGAAAAATGCGAAAGTACGTGCCAGATGAGGGCAAATACCAGACCTAACCTAGACATAACCGGCGTTATCATCTAAAATATTAATCGCAACCAGGTTTAACTGACTGCTTCGGTGTGGTACCACATGACTACGTGGTCCTAGCCGGGAAAATGCCAGGACCAGGCCAACAAGTATGCCAAAAATGCGAAAGTACGAGCCAGATGATTGCAAATACCAGAACTAACCCAGACATAACCAGCGTTATCCTCTAAAATACTAATCGGAACCAGCTTTTATTGACAGTGTGGTACCACATTACTACGTGATCCAAGTCAGAAAAAGCCCACGATCTGGCCAACCAGTATGCGAACAATGCGAAAGTACGAGCCAGATGAGGGCATATCCCAGACCTAACCGAGACATAACCGGCGTTATCCTCTAGAATATTAGTCGCAACCAGGTTTAGTTGACTGTTTCGGTGTGGTACCGCATTACTACGTGTTCCAAACCAGAAAAAGTGCAGCATCTGGGCAACAAGTATTGCGAAAAGTGCGATAGTACGAGCCAGATGAGGGCAAATCCCAGACCTAACCCAGACATAACCAGCGTTATCCTCTAAAATACTATTCGGAGCCAGCTTCTATTGACTGTTCCAGTGTGGTACCACATTAGTACGTGATCCAAACCAGAAAAAGCCTAGGATCTGGCCAACAAGTATGCAAAAAATACGAAAGCACGAGCCAGATGAGGGCAAATTCCAGACCTAACCGAGACATAACCGGCGTTATCCTCTAAAATATTAATCGCAACCAGGTATTACTGACTGTTGCGTTGTGGTACCACATTACTACGTGGTCCAAGCCGGAAAAAGGCCAGCACCAGGCCAACAAGTATGCCAAAGATGCGAAAGTACGAGCCAGATGATTGCTAATAAGAGAACTAACACAAACGTAACCAGCGTTATCCTCCAAACTATTAATCGGAACCAGCTTTTATTGACTGTTTCAGTGTGGTACCACATTACTACGTTATTCAAACCAGAAAAAACCCAGGATCTGACCAACAAGTATGCGAAAAACCCGTAAGTATGAGCCAAATGATGGCAAATACCAGAACTAACCCAGACATAACCAGCGTTATCCTCTAAAATACTAATCGGAACCAGCTTTTATTGACAGTGTGGTACCACATTACTACGTGATCCAAACCAGAAAAGGCCCAGGATCTGGCCAACAAGTATGCGAAAAGTGCGAAAGTACGTGCCAGATGAGGGCAAATACCAGACCTAACCTAGACATAACCGGCGTTATCATCTAAAATATTAATCGCAACCAGGTTTAACTGACTGTTTCGGTGTGGTACCGCGTCTCTACGTGATTCAAATCAGAAAAAGGCCAGGATCTGGCCAAGAAGTATGCGAAAAATGCGAAAGTACGTGCCAGATGAGGGCAAATACCAGACCTAACCTAGACATAACCGGCGTTATCATCTAAAATATTAATCGCAACCAGGTTTAACTTACTGTTTCGGTGTGGTACCACATTACTACGTGGTCCAAGCCGGAAAAAGGACAGGATCTGGCCAACAAGTATGCGAAAAATGCGTAAGTACGTGCCAGATGAGGGCAAATACCAGACCTAACCCAGACATAACCTGCGTTATCCTCTAAAATATTAATCGGAACCAGGTTTAATAGACTGTTTCAGTGTGGTACCACATTTCGACGGGATCCAAACCACAAAAAACCCGAGATCTGGCCAACAAGTAAGCGAAAAATGAGAAAGCACAAGCCAGATGAGAGCAAATAGCAGACCTAACCCAGAAATAACCTGCGTTATGCTCTAAAATACTAATCGAAACAAGGTTTAGTTGACTGTTTCAGTGTGGTACCACATTGCGACGGGATCCAAACCACAAAAAACCCGTGTTCTCGCCAAAAAGTATGCGAAAATTGCGAAAGTACGAGCCAGATGATTGCAAATCCCAGGCCAAACCGAGACGTAACCGGCGATATCCTCTAAAATATTAATCGCAACCAGCTTTTATTGACTGTTTCAGTGTGGTACCACATTACTACGTGGTCCAAGCCGGAAAAAGGCCAGGATCTGGCCAACAAGTATGCGAAAAACGCGAAAGTACGAGCCAGATGATAGCAAATACCAGACCTTAACCAGACATAACCGGCGTTATCCTGTATAATATTAATCGCAACCAGGATTAATAGACTGTTTCGGTGTGGAACCGCGTTACTACGTAATCCAAACCAGAGAAAACCCGGGATCTGGCCAACAAGTATGCGAAAAATGCGAAAGTATGAGCCAGATGATTGCAAATACCAGAACTAACCCAGACATAACCAGCGTTATCCTCTAAAATACTAATCGGAACCAGCTTTTATTGACAGTGTGGTACCACATTACTACGTGATCCAAACCAGAAAAGGCCCAGGATCTGGCCAACAAGTATGCGAAAAACGCGAAAGTATGAGCCAGATGATAGCAAATACCAGAACTAACCGAGATATAACCGGCGTTATCCTCTAAAATATTAATCGCAACCAGGTCTAACTGACTGTTTCGGTGTGGTACCACATTACTACGTGGTCCAAGCCGGAAGAAGGCCAGGATCTGGCCAACAAGTATGCGAAAAATGCGTAAGTACGTGCCAGATGAGGGCAAATACCAGATCTAACCCAGACATAACCTGCGTTATCCTCTAAAATATTAATCGGAACCAGGTTTAATAGACTGTTTCAGTGTGGTACCACATTTCGACGGGATCCAAACCACAAAAAACCCTAGATCTGGCCAACAAGTATGCGAAAAACGCGTAAGTATGAGCCAGATGATGGCAAACACCAGAATTAACCCAGACGTAACCAGCGTTATCCTCTAAAATATTATTCGCAACCGGGTTTAATTGACTGTTTCGGTGTGGTACCGCGTCTCTACGTGATTCAAATCAGAAAAAGGCCAGGATCTGGCCAAGAAGTATGCGAAAAATGCGAAATTACGAGCCAGATGAGGGCAAATACCAGAACTAACCCAGACATAACCGGCGATTTCCTCTAAAATATTAATCACAACCAGGTTTAATTGACTGTTTCGGTGTGGTACCGCGTTACTACGTGGTCCGAGCCAGAAAATGGCCAGGATCTGGCCATCATGTATGCGAAAAATGCGAAAGTACGAGCCACATGAGGGCAAATCCCAGACCTAACCGAGACATAACCGGCGTTATCCTCTAAAATACTAATCGCATCCAGCTTTAATTGACTGTTTCGGTGTGGCACCGCATTACTACGTGATCCAAACCAGAAAAGGGCCAGGATCTGGCCAACGAGTATGCGAAAAATGCGAAAGGACGAGCCAGAGGAGAGCAAATACCAGACCTAACCTAGACATAACCGGCGCTATCCTCTAAAATATTAATCGCAACCAGGATTAATTGACTGTTTCGGTGTGGTACCACATTACTGCGTTGTCAAAGCCAGAAAAAGGCCAGGATCTGGCCAACAATTATGCGAAAAATGCGAAATTACGAGCCAGATGTGGGCAAATACCAGAACTAACCCACACATAACCGGCGTTTTCCTCTAAAATATTAATCACAACCAGGTTTAATTGACTGTTTCGGTGTGGTACCGCGTTACTACGTGGTCCGAGCCAGAAAAAACCCAGGATCTGGCCAACAAGTATGCGAAAAATGCGAAAGTACGAGCCAGATGAGGGCAAGTTCCAGACCTAACCGAGATATAGCCGGCGTTATCCTCTAAAATATTAATCGCAACCGGGATTAATTGACTGTTTCAGTGTGGTACCACATTACTACGTGGTCCAAGCCAGAAAAAGGCCAGGATCTGGCCAACAAGTGTTCGAAAAACGCGAAAGTATGAGCCAGATGATTGCAAATACCAGAACTAACCCAGACATAACCTGCGTTATCCTCTAAAATACTAATCGCAACCAGTATTAATTGACTGTTTCGGTGTGGTACCGCGTTACTACGTGATCCACATCAGAAAAAACCCAGGATCTGGCCAACAAGTATGCGAAAAATGCGTAAGTACGTGCCAGATGAGGGCAAATACCAGACCTAACCCAGACATAACCTGCGTTATCCTCTAAAATATTAATCGGAACCAGGTTTAATAGACTGTTTCAGTGTGGTACCACATTTCGACGGGATCCGAACCACAAAAAACCCGAGATCTGGCCAACAAGTATGAGAAAAACGCGTAAGTATGAGTCAGATGATGGCAAATACCAGAACTAACCCAGACATGACCTGCGTTATCCTCTAAAATATTAATCGGAACCAGGTTTAATAGACTGTTTCAGTGTGGTACCACATTTCGACGGGATCCAAACCACAAAAAACCCGAGATCTGGCCAACAAGTAAGCGAAAAATAAGAAAGCACGAGCCAGATGAGGGCAAATAGCAAACCTAACCCAGAAATAACCTGCGTTATCCTCTAAAATACTAATCCAAACAAGGTTTAATTGACTGTTTCAGTGTGGTACCACATTACGACGGGATCCAAACCACAAAAAACCCGAGTTCTGGCCAAAAAGTATGTGAAAATTGCGAAAGTACGAGCCAGATGAGGGCATATCTCAGACCTAACCGAGACATAACCGGCGTTATCCTCCAAAATATTAGTCGCAACCAGGTTTAGTTGACTGTTTCGGTGTGGTACCGCATTACTACGTGTTCCAAACCACAAAAGGGCTAGGATCTGGCCAACAAGTATGCGAAAGACGCGAAAGTATGAGACAGATGAGGGCAAATGCCAGAACTAACCCAGACATAACCGGCGTTATCCACTAAAATACTATTCGGAACCAGCTTTTATTGACTGTTCCAGTGTGGTACCACATTAGTACGTGATCCAAACCAGAAAAAGCCTAGGATCTGGCCAACAAGTTTGCAAAAAATACGAAAGCACGAGCCAGATGAGGGCAAATTCCAGACCTAACCGAGACATAACCGGCGTTATCCTCTAAAATATTACTCGGAACCAGGTATAACTGTCTGTTTCGGTGTGGTACCACATGACTACGTGGTCCTAGCCGGGAAAAGGCCAGGACCAGGCCAACAAGTATGCCAAAAATGCGAAAGTACGAGCCAGATGATTGCAAATACCAGAACTAACCCAGACATAACCAGCGTTATCATCTAGAATACTAATCGGAACCAGCTTTTATTGACAGTGTGGTACCACATTACTACGTGATCCAAGTCAGAAAAAGCCAACGATCTGGCCAACAAGTATGCGAACAATGCGAAAGTACGAGCCAGATGAGGGCATATCCCAGACCTAACAGAGACATAACCGGCGTTATCCTCTAAAATATTAGTCGCAACCAGGTTTAGTTGACTGTTTCGGCGTGGTACCGCATTACTACGTGTTCCAAACCAGAAAAAGTGCAGCATCTGGGCAACAAGTATTGCGAAAAGTGCGATAGTACGAGCCAGATGGGGGCAAATCCCAGACCTAACCCAGACATAACCAGCGTTATCCTCTAAAATACTATTCGGAACCAGCTTCTATTGACTGTTCCAGTGTGGTACCACATTAGTACGTGATCCACACCAGAAAAAGCCTAGGATCTGGCCAACAAGTATGCAAAAAATACGAAAGCACGAGCCAGATGAGGGCAAATTCCAGACCTAACCGAGACATAACCGGCGTTATCCTCTAAAATATTAATCGCAACCAGGTATTACTGACTGTCGCGTTGTGGTACCACATTACTACGTGGTCCAAGCCGGAAAAAGGCCAGCACCTGGCCAACAAGTATGCCAAAGATGCGAAAGTACGAGCCAGGTGATTGCTAATAAGAGAACTAACACAAACGTAACCAGCGTTATCCTCCAAACTATTAATCGGAACCAGCTTTTATTGACTGTTTCAGTGTGGTAACACATTACTACGTTATTCAAACCAGAAAAAACCCAGGATCTGACCAACAAGTATGCGAAAAACGCGTAAGTATGAGCCAGATGATGGCAAATACCAGAACTAACCCAGCCATAACCAGCGTTATCCTCTAAAATATTATTCGCAACCGGGTTTAATTGACTGTTTCGGTGTGGTACCGCGTTACTACGTGATCCAAATCAGAAAAAGGCCAGGATCTGGCCAAGAAGTATGCGAAAAATGCGAAAGTACGTGCCAGATGAGAGCAAATACCAGACCTAACCTAGACATAACCGGCGTTATCATCTAAAATATTAATCGCAACCAGGTTTAACTGACTGTTTCGGTGTGGTACCACATTACTACGTGGTCCAAGCCGGAAAAAGGCCAGGATCTGGCCAACAAGTATGCGAAAAATGCTAAGTACGTGCCAGATGAGGGCAAATACCAGACCTAACCCAGACATAACCTGCGTTATCCTCTAAAATATTAATCGGAACCAGGTTTAATAGACTGTTTCAGTGTGGTACCACATTTCGACGGGATCCAAACCACAAAAAACCCGAGATCTGGCCAACAAGTAAGCGAAAAATAAGAAAGCACGAGCCAGATGAGGGCAAATAGCAAACCTAACCCAGAAATAACCTGCTTTATCCTCTAAAATACTAATCCAAACAAGGTTTAATTGACTGTTTCAGTGTGGTATCACATTACGACGGGATCCAAACCACAAAAAACCCGAGTTCTGGCCAAAAAGTATGCGAAAATTGCGAAAGTACGAGCCAGATGATTGCAAATCCCAGGCCAAACTGAGAGGTAACCGGCGATATCCTCTAAAATAGTAATCGCAACCAGGTTTGATTGGCGGTTTCGGTGCGGTACTGCATTACTACGTGGTCCAAGCCAGAAAAAGGCCAGGATCTGAAAAACAAGTATGCGAGAAATGCGAAAGTACGAGCCAGATGATTGCTAATACCAGAACTAACCCAAACGTAACCAGCGTTAACCTCCAAACTATTAATCGGAACCAGCTTTTATTGACTGTTTCAGTGTGGTACCACATTACTACGTGGTCCAAGCAGGAAAAAGGCCAGGATCTGGCCAATAAGTATGCGAAAAACGCGAAAGTACGAGCCAGATGATGGCAAATACCAGACCTTAACCAGACATAACTGGCGTTATCCTCTATAATATTAATCGCAACCAGGATTAATAGACTGTTTCGGTGTGGAACCGCGTTACTACGTAATCCAAACCAGAAAAAACCCAGGATCTGGCCAACAAGTATGCGAAAAATGCGAAAGTATGAGCCAGATGATTGCAAATACCAGAACTAACCCAGACATAACAAGCGTTATCCTCTAAAATACTAATCGGAACCAGCTTTTATTGGCAGTGTGGTACCACATTACTACGTGATCCAAACCAGAAAAGGCCCAGGATCTGGCCAACAAGTATGCGAAAAGTGCGAAAGGACGAGCCAGAGAAGAGCAAATACCAGACCTAACCTAGACATAACCGGCGTTATCCTCTAAAATATTAATCGCAACCAGAATTAATTGACTGTTTCGGTGTGCTACCACATTACTGCGTTGTCAAAGCCAGAAAAAGGCCAGGATCTGGCCAACAAGTATGCGAAAGATGCGAAATTACGAGCCAGATGAGGGCAAATACCAGAACTAACCCAGACATAACCGGCGTTTTCCTCTAAAATATCAATCACAACCAGGTTTAATTGACTGTTTCGGTGTGGTACCGCGTTACCACGTGGTCCAAGCCAGAAAAAGGCCAGGATCTGGCCATCATGTATGCGAAAAATGCGAAAGTACGACCCAGATGAGGGCAAATACCAGACCTAACCCAGACATAACCGGCGTTATCCTCCAATATATTAATCGCAACCAGGTTTAATTGATTGTTTCGGTGTGGTACCGCATTACTACGTGATCCAAACCAGAAAATGGCCAGGATCCGGCCAACAAGTATGCGAAAAATGCGAAAGTATGAGCCAGATGATTGCAAATACCAGAACTAACCCAAACGTAACCAGCGTTATCCTCTAAAATATTTATCGCAACCAGTATTAATTGACTGTTTCGGTGTGGTACCGCGTTACTACGTGATCGAAACCAGAAAAAACCCAGGATCTGGCCAACAAGTATGCGAAAAATGCGAAAGTACGAGCCAGATGAGGGCAAATCCCAGACCTAACCGAGATATAACCGGCGTTATCCTCTAAAATATTAATCGCAACCATGTTTAACTGACTGTTTCGGTGTGGTACCACATTACTACGTGGTCCAAGCCGGAAAAAGGCCAGGATCTGGCCAACAAGTATGCGAAAAATGCGTAAATACGTGCCAGATAGGGGCAAATACCAGACCTAACCCAGACATAACCTGCGTTATCCTCTAAAATATTAATCGGAACCGGGTTTAATAGACTGTTTCAGTGTGGTACCACATTTCGACGGGATCCAAACCACAAAAAACCCGAGATCTGGCCATCAAGTACGCGAAAAACGCGTAAGTATGAGCCAGATGATGGCAAATACCAGAACTAACCCAGACATAACCAGCGTTATCCTCTAAAATATTATTCGCAACCAGGTTTAATTGACTGTTTCGGTGTGGTTCCGCGTTACTACGTGATCCAAATCAGAAAAAGGCCAGGATCTGGTCAAGAAGTATGCGAAAAATGCGAAAGTACGTGCCAGATGAGGGCAAATACCAGACCTAACCTAGACATAGCCGGCGTTATCATCTAAAATATTAATCGCAGCCAGGTTTAACTGACTGTTTCGGTGTGGTACCACATTACTACGTGGTCCAAGCCGGAAAAAGGCCAGGATCTGGCCAACAAGTATGCGAAAAATGCGTAAGTACGTGCCAGATGAGGGCAAATACCAGACCTAACCCAGACATAACCTGCGTTATCCTCTAAAATATTAATCGGAACCAGGTTTAATAGACTGTTTCAGTGTGGTACCACATTTCGACGGGATCCAAACCACAAAAAACCCGAGATCTGGCCTACAAGTAAGCGAAAAATGAGAAAGCACGAGCCAGCTGAGGGCAAATAGCAAACCTAACCCAGAAATAACCTGCGTTATCCGCTAAAATACTAATCGAAACTAGGTTTACTTGACTGTTTCAGTGTGGTACCACATTACGACGGGATCCAAACCACAAAAAACCCGAGTTCTGGCCAAAAAGTATGCGAAAATTGCGAAAGTACGAGCCAGATGATTGCAAATACCAGAACTAACCCAGACATAACCAGTGTTATCCTCTAAAATACTAATCGGAACCAGCTTTTATTGACAGTGTGGTACCACATTACTACGTGATCCAAACCAGAAAAGGCCCAGGATCTGGCCAACAAGTATGCGAAAAATGCGTAAGTACGTGCCAGATGAGGGCAAATACCAGACCTAACCCAGACATAACCTGCGTTATCTTCTAAAATATTAATCGGAACCAGGTTTAATAGACTGTTTCAGTGTGGTACCACATTTCGACGGGATCCAAACCACAAAAAGCCCGAGATCTGCCCAACAAGTAAGCGAAAAATGAGAAAGCACGAGCCAGATGAAGGCAAATAGCAAACCTAACCCAGAAATAACCTGCGTTATCCGCTAAAATACTAATCGAAACAAGGTTTACTTGACTGTTTCAGTGTGGTACCACATTACGACGGGATCCAAACCACAAAAAACCTGAGTTCTGGCCAAAAAGTATGCGAAAATTGCGAAAGTACGAGCCAGATGATTGCAAATACCAGAACTAACCCAGACATAACCAGCGTTATCCTCTAAAATACTAATCGGAACCAGCTTTTATTGGCAGTGTGGTACCACATTACTACGTGATCCAAACCAGAAAAGGCCCAGGATCTGGCCAACAAGTATGCGAAAAGTGCGAAAGTACGAGCCAGATGAGGGCAAATCCCAGACCTAACCGAGACATAACCGGCGTTATCCTCTAAAATACTAATCGCATCCAGCTTTAATTGACTGTTTCGGTGTGGTACCGCATTACTACGTGATCCAAACCAGAAAAGGGCCAGGATCAGGCCAACAAGTATGCGAAAAATGCGAAAGGACGAGCCAGAGAAGAGCAAATACCAGACCTAACCTAGACATAACCGGCGTTATCCTCTAAAATATTAATCGCAACCAGGTTTAATAGACTGTTTCAGTGTGGTACCACATTTCGACGGGATCCAAACCACAAAAAACCCGAGATCTGGCCAACAAGTAAGCGAAAAATGAGAAAGCACGAGCCAGATGAGGGCAATTAGCAAACCTAACCCAGAAATAACCTGCGTTATCCGCTAAAATACTAATCGAAACAAGGTTTACTTGACTGTTTCAGTGTGGTACCACATTACGACGGGATCCAAACCACAAAAAACCCGAGTTCTGGCCAAAAAGTATGCGAAAATTGCGAAAGTACGAGCCAGATGATTGCAAATACCAGAACTAACCGAGATATAACCGGCGTTATCCTCTAAAATACTTATCGCAACCGGGATTAATTGACTGTTTCGGTGTGGTACCGCATTACTACGTGATCCAGACCAGAAAAAACCCAGGATCTGGCCAACAAGTATGCGAAAAACACGAAAGTATGAGCCAGATGATAGCAAATACCAGAACTAACCCAGACATAACCAGCGTTATCCTCTAAAATATTAATCGCAACCAGTATTAATTGACTGTTTCTGTGTGGTACCGCGTTACTACGTGATCCAAATCAGAAAGAACCCAGGATCTGGCTAACAAGTATGCGAAAAATGCGAAAGTACGAGCCAGATGAGGGCAAATCCCAGACCTAACCGAGATATAACCGACGTTATCCTCTAAAATATTCATCGCAACCGGGATTAATTGACTGTTTCAGTGTCGTACCACATTACTACGTGATCCAAACCAGAAAAGGGCTAGGATCTGGCCAAAACTAGTATGCGAAAAATACGAAAGCACGAGCCAGATGATGGCAAATCCCAGACCTAACCCAGACATAACCGGCGTTTTCCTCTAAAATATTAATCCGAACCAGGTATAACTGTCTGTTTCGGTGTGGTACCACATGACTACGTGGTCCTAGCCGGGAAAAGGCCAGGACCAGGCCAACAAGTATGCCAAAAATGCGAATGTACGAGCCAGATGATTGCAAATACCAGTACTAACCCAGACATAACCAGCGTTATCCTCTAAAATACTAATCGGAACCAGCTTTTAGTGACAGTGTGGTACCACATTACTACGTGATCCAAGCCAGAAAAAGCCCACGATCTGGCCAACAAGTATGCGAACAATGCGAAGGTACGAGCCAGATGAGGGCATATCCCAGACCTAACCGAGCCATAACCGGCGTTATCCTCTAAAATATTAGTCGCAACCAGGTTTAGTTGACTGTTTCGGTGTGGTACCGCATTACTACGTGTTCCAAACCAGAAAAAGTGCAGCATCTGGGCAACAAGTATTGCGAAAAGTGCGATAGTACGAGCCAGATGAGGGCAAATACCAGACCTAACCCAGACATTACCGGCGTTATCCTCTAAAATACTATTCGGAACCAGCTTCTATTGACTGTTCCAGTGTGGTACCACATTAGTACGTGATCCAAACCAGAAAAAGCCTAGGATCTGGCCAAAACTAGTATGCGAAAAATACGAAAGCACGAGCCAGATGATGGCAAATCCCAGACCTAACCGAGACGTAACCGGCGTTATCCTCTAAAATATTAATCGCAACCAGGTTTAGTTGACTGTTTCGGTGTGGAACCGCATTACTACGTGTTCCAAACCAGAAAAAGGGCAGGATCTGGGCAACAAGTATGCGAAAAGTGCGATAGTACGAGCCAGATGAGGGCAAATACCAGACATAACCTAGACATAACCGGCGTTATCCTCTAAAATATTAATCGGAACCAGGTTTAATTGACTGTTTCAGTGTGGAACCACATTACGACGGTATCCAAACCACAGAAAACCCAGGATCTGCCCGACAAGTAAGCGAAACATGCGAAAGTATGAGCCAGATGGTTGGAAATACCAGAACTAACCTAGATATAACCGGCGTTATCCTCAAAAATATTAATCGCAACCAGGTTTAATTGACTGTTTCAGTGTGGTACCACATTACTACGTGATCCAAACCAGAAAAAGGCCAGGATCTGGCCTACAAGTATGCGAAAAACGCGAAGGTATGAGACAGATGAGGGCAAATGCCAGAACTAACCCAGACATAACCGGCGTTTTCCTCTATAATATTAATCACAACCAGGTTTAATTGACTGTTTCGGTGTGGTACCGCGTTACTACGTGGTCCAAGCCAGAAAAAGGCCAGGATCTGGCCATCATGTATGCGAAAAATGCGAAAGTATGAGCCAGATGATTGCAAATACCAGAACTAACCCAAACGTCACCAGCGTTATCCTCTAAAATATCAATCGCAACCAGTATTAATTGACTGTTTCGGTGTGGTACCGCGTTACTACATGATTCAAACCAGAAAAAACCCAGGATCTGGCCAACAAGTGTTCGAAAAACGCGAAAGTATGAGCCAGATGATTGCAAATACCAGAACTAACACAAATGTAACCAGCGTTATCCTCCAAACTAATAATCGGAGCTTCTATTGACTGTTTCAGTGTGGTACCACATTACTACGTGATCCAAACCAGAAAAAAACCCAGGATCTGGCCAACAAGTATGCGAAAAACGCGAAAGTATGAGCCAGATGATAGCAAATACCAGAACTAACCCAGACATAACCAGCGTTATCCTCTAAAATATTAATCGCAACCAGGTTTAGTTGACTGTCTCTGTGTGGTACCGCATTACTACGTGTTCCAAACCAGAAAAAGTGCAGGATCTGGGCATCAAGTATTGCGAAAAGTGCGATAGTACGAGCCAGATGAGGGCAAATACCAGACCTAACCTAGACATAACCGGCGTTATCCTCTAAAATATTAATCGGAACCAGGTTTAATTGACTGTTTCAGTGTGGTACCACATTACTACCTGATCCAAACCAGAAAAGGCCCAGGATCTGGCCAACAAGTATGCGAAAAACGCGAAAGTATGAGACAGATGAGGACAAATGCCAGAACTAACCCAGACATAACCGGCGTTTTCCTCTAAAATATTAATCGGAACCAGGTATAACAGTCTGTTTCGGTGTGGTACCACATTACTACGTGGTCCTAGCCGGGAAAAGGCCAGGACCAGGCCAACAAGTATGCCAAAATTGCGAAAGTACGAGCCAGATGATTGCAAATACCAGAACTAACCCAGAGATAACCAGCGTTATCCTCTAAAATACTAATCGGAACCAGCTTTTAGAGACAGTGTGGTACCACATTACTACGTAATCCAAGCCAGAAAAAGCCCACGATCTGGCCAACAAGTATGCGAACAATGCGGAAGTACGAGCCAGATGAGGGCATATCCCAGGCCTAGCCGAGACATAACCGGCGCTATCCTCTAAAATATTAGTCGCAACCAGGTTTAGTTGACTGTTTCGGTGTGGTACCGCATTACTACGTGTTCCAAACCAGAAAAAGTGCAGGATCTGGGCAACAAGTATTGCGAAAAGTGCGATAGTACGAGCCAGATGAGGGCAAATACCAGACCTAACCTAGACATAACCGGCGTTATCCTCTAAAATATTAATCGGAACCAGGTTTAGTTGACTGTTTCAGTGTGGAACCACATTACTACGTGGTCCTAGCCGGGAAAAGGCCAGGATCTGGCCTACAAGTATGCGAAAAACGCGAAAGTATGAGACAGATGAGGGCAAATGCCAGAACTAACCCAGACATAACCGGCGTTTTCCTCTAAGATATTAATCGGAACCAGGTATAACTGACTGTTTCGGTGTGGTACCACATTACTACGTGGTCCTAGCCGGGAAAAGGCCAGGACCAGGCCAACAAGTATGCCAAAAATGCGAAAGTACGAGCCAGATGATTGCTAATACCAGAACTAACCCAGACATAACCAGCGTTATCCTCTAAAATACTAATCGGAACCAGCTTTTATTGACAGTGTGGTACCACATTACTACGTGATCCAAGCCAGAAAAAGCCCAGGATCTGGCCAACAAGTATGCGAACAATGCGAAAGTACGAGCCAGATAAGGGCAAATCCCAGACCTAACCCAGACATAACCTGCGTTATCCTCTAAAATATTAATCGCAACCAGGTTTAATTGACTGTTTCGGTGTGGTACCGCATTACTACGTGATCCAAACCAGAAAATGGCCAGGATCCGGCCAACAAGTATGCGAAAAATGCGAAGTTACGAGCCAGATGTGGGCATATACCAGACGTAACCCAGACATAAACGGCGTTATCCTCTAAAATATTAAGCGCAACCTGGTTTAATTGACTGTTTCAGTGTGGTACCACATTACTACGTGATCCAAACCAGAAAAAGCCCAGGATCTGGCCAACAGGTATGCGAAATATGCGAAAGTACGAGCCAGATGGGGGCAAATCCCAGACCTAACCCAGACATAACCGGCGCTTTCCTCTAAAATATTAATCACAACCAGGTTTAATTGACTGTTTCGGTGTGGTACCGCGTTACTACGTGATCCAAACCAGAAAAAGCCCAGGATCTGGCCAACAAGTATGCGAAAAATGCGAAAGTACGAGCCAGATGAGGGCAAATCCCAAACCTAACCCAAACATAACCGGCGTTTTCCTCTAAAATATTAATCACAACCAGGTTTAATTTACTGTTTCGTTGCGGTACCGCATTACTACGTGGTCCAAGCCAGAAAAAGGCCAGGATCTGAAAAACAAGTATGCGGGAAATACAAAAGTACGAGCCAGATGATTGCTAATACCAGAACTGACCCAAACGTAACCAGCGTTAACCTCCAAACTATTAATCGGAACCAGCTTTTATTGACTGTTTCAGTGTGATACCACATTACTACGTGGTCCAAGCCGGAAAAAGGCCAGGATCTGGCCAACAAGTATGCAAAAAGTGCGAAGGTACGAGCCAGATGAGGGCAAGTTCCAGACCTAACCGAGATATAACCGGCGATATCCTCTAAAATATTAATCGCAACCGGGATTAATTGACTGTTTCGGTGTGGTACCACATTACTACGCGGCCCAAGCCAGAAGAAGGCCAGGATCTGGCCATCATGTATGCGAAAAATGCGAAAGTACCAGCCAGATGAGGGCAAATACCAGAACTAACCCAGACATAACCAGCGTTATCCTCTAAAATATTAATCGCAACCAGTATTAATTGACTGTTTCGGTGTGGTACCGCGTTACTACGTGATCCAAATCAGAAAAAACCAAGGATCTGGCCAACAAGTATGCGAAAAATGCGAAAGTACGAGCCAGATGAGGGCAAATACCAGACGTAACCCAGACATAAACGGCGTTACCCTCTAAAATATTAAGCGCAACCTGGTTTAATTGACTGTTTCAGTGTGGTACCACATTACTACGTGATCCAAGCCAGAAAAAGCCCAGGATCAGGCCAACAAGTATGCGAAAAGTACGAACGTACGAGCCAGATGATTGCTAATACCAGTACAAACCGAAACGTAACCAGCGTTATCCTCCAAACTATTAATCGGAACCAGACTTTATTGACTGTTTCAGTGTGGTACCACATTACTACGTGATCCAAGCCAGAAAAAGCCCAGGATCTGGCCAACAAGTATGCGAAAAATGCAAAAGTACGAGCCAGATGAGGGCAAATCCCAGACCTAACCGAGACATAGCCGGCGTTATCCTCAAAAATATTAACCGCAACCAGGTTTAGTTGACTGTTTCGGTGTGGTACCACATTACGACGTTATCTAAACCAGAAAAAGCCCAGCATCTGGCCAACAAGTATGCGAGAAATGCGAAAGTACGAGGCAGATGAGGGCAAATCCTAGACCTAACCCAGACCTAACATGCGTTATGCTCTAAAATATTGATCGAGACCAGGTAAAATTGACTGTTTCAGTGTGGTACTACATTACTGTGTGATCCAATCCAGAAAAAGCAAAGGATCTGGCTAACAAGTATGAGAAATATGGGAAAATATGAGCCTCATGAGGACAAATCCTAGACCTAACCCAGACCTAACATGCGATATCCTTTAAAATATTGACCGAAACCTGGTATAATCGACTGTTTCAGTGTGGTACCACATTACTACCTGATCCCAACCAGAAATAACCCAGGATCTGTTCAACAAGTATGTGAAGAATGCGAAAGTATGAATCTGATCAGGGCAAATCCCAGGCCTAATCTAGACCTAGAATGAGTTATCCTCTAAAATATTGATCGAGACCAGGTTTAGTCGACTGTTTCAGTGAGGTACCACGTTTTTCCTTGATCCAAAACAGAAAAAGCCCAGGATCAGGCCAACGAGTATGAGAAATATGCGAAAGTATGAGCCTCATGAGGGCAAATCCCAGACCTAACCCAGACCTAACATGCGATATCCTTTAAAATATTGTCCGTGACTAGGTTTCATGGACTGTTTCAGTGTGGTACCACATTACCACGTGATTCAAACCAGAGAAAACCCAGGATCTGTACAACAAGTATGCGAATAATGCGAAAGTATGAGCCAGATGATGGCAAATCCTAGACCTATCCCAGACCTAACATGCGTTATCCTCTAAAATATTGGTCATATCCAGGTTTAACTGACTGCTTCAGTGTGGTACCACATTACTGTGTGACCCAATCCAGAAAAAGCAAAGGATCTGGCTAACCAGTATGAGAAATATGGGAAAGTATGAGCCTGATGAGTGCAAATCCCACACCTAACCGGCGTTATCCTCTAAAATGTTGATCGTGTGCAGGTTTAATCGACTGCATCAGTGTGGTACCACGTTACTACCAGATCCAAACCGGAAAAAGCCGAGGATCAGGCAAACAAGTATGAGAAATATGCGAAAGTATGAGCCTCGTGAGGGCAAATCCCAGACCTAACCCAGACCTAACATGCGATATCCTTTAAAATATTGACCGAGACTAGGTGTCATGGACTGTTTCAATGTGGTACCACATTACCACATGATCAAAAACAGAAAAAGCCCAGGATCAGGCCAATATGTATGAGAAATATGTGAAAGTATGAGCCAGATGAGGGCAAATCCTAGACCTAACCCAGACCTAACATGCGTTATGCTCTAAAATATTGATCGAGACCAGGTAAAATTGACTGTTTCAGTGTGGTACCACATTACTGCGTGATTCAAACCAGAAAAAGCCAAGGATCAGGCCAACAAGTATGAGAAATATGCGAAAGTATGAGCCTCATGAGGGCAAATCCCAGACCTATCCCAGACCTAACATGCGATATCACCAAAAATATTGATCGAAACCAGGTTTATTGGACTGTTTCAGTGTGATACCACATTCCCACGTGATCCAAACAAGAAAAAGCCCGGGATCTGTTCAACAAGTATGCGAAAAATGCGAAAGTATGAGTCTAATGAGGGCTAATCCCACACCTAACCGAGACCCAACCGGCGTTATCCTCTAAAATGTTCATCGTGACTAGGGTTAATCGGCTGTTTCAGTGTGGTACCACATTACTACCTGGTCCAAACTAGTAGAAACCCAGGGTCTCTTCAACAAGTATGTGAAGAATGCGAAAGTATGAGCCAGATGCTGGCAAATCCAAGACCTAAACCAGACCTAACATGCGCTATCCTCAAAAATATAGATCGAAACCAGGTTTCATGGACTGTTTCAGTGTGATACCACATTACTACGTGATTCAAACCAGAAAAAACGCAGGATCTGTTCAACAAGTATGTGAAGAATGCGAATGTGTGAGCCTCGTGAGGGCAAATCCTAGACCTAACCCAGACCTAACATGCGATATCATTTAAAATATTGACCGAAACCTGGTATAATCGACTGTTTCAGTGTGGTACCACATTACTACCTGATCCCAGCCAGAAATAACCCAGGATCTGTTCAACAAGTATGTGAAGAATGCGAAAATATGAGTCTGATCGGGGCAAATCCCAGGCCTAATCTAGACCTAGCATGAGTTATCCTCTAAAATATTGATCGACACCAGGTTTAGTCGACTGTTTCAGTGAGGTACCACGTTTTTCCTTGATCCAAAACAGAAAAAGCCCAGGATCAAGCCAACAAGTATGAGAAATATGCGAAAGTATGAGCCTCATGAGGGCAAATCCCAGACCTAACCCAGACCTAACATGCGATATCCTTTAAAATATTGACCGTGACTAGGTGTCATGGACTGTTTCAGTGTGGCACCACATTACCACGTGATTCAAACCAGAGAAAACCCAGGATCTTGACAACAAGTATGCGAATAACGCGAAAGTATGAGCCAGATGATGGCAAGTCCTAGACCTAACCCAGACCTAACATGCGTTATCCTCTAAAATGTTGATCGTGTCCAGGTTTAATCGACTGTTTCAGTGTGATACCATGTTACTACATGATCCAAACCAGAAATAACCCATAATCTGGTCATCAAGTATGAGAAATATGCGGAAGTACGAGCCTGATGAGAGCAAATCCCAGGCCTAACCTAGACCTAACATGAGTTATCCCCTAAAATATTGATCGAAACCAGGTTTATTGGACTGTTTCAGTGTGATACCACATTTCCACGTGATCCAAACAAGAAAAAGCCCGGGATCTGTTCAACAAGTATGCGAAAAATGCGAAAGTATGAGTCTGATGAGGGCTAATCCCAGGCCTAACATAGACCTAACCGGCGTTATCCTCTAAAATGTTGATCGTGTCCAGGTTTAATCGACTGTTTCAGTGTGGTACCACATTACTACGTGATCCAAACCAGAAAAAGCAAAGGATCTGGCCAACAAGTATGAGAAATATGCGAAAGTATGAGCCTCATGAGGGCAAATCCTAGACCTAACCCAGACCTAAAATGCGTTACCCTCAAAAATATTGATCGAAACCAGGTTTAATCGACTGTTTCCGTGTGGCACCACATTTCTGTGTGTCCCAATCCAGAAAAAGCAAAGGATCTGACTAACAAGTATGGGAAATATGCGAAAGTATGAGCCTGATGAGGGCAAATCCCACACCTAACCGAGACCTAACCGGCGTTATCCTATAAAATGTTCATCGTGACTAGTGTTAATCGGCTGTTTCAGTGTGGTACCACATTACTACCTGATCCAAATTAGTAGAAACCCAGGGTCTCTTCAACAAGTATGTGAAGAATGCGAAAGTATGAGCCAGATGCGGGCAAATCCAAGACCTAAACCAGACCTAACATGCGCTATCCTCAAAAATATAGATCGAAACCAGGTTTCATGGACTGTTTCAGTGTGATACCACATTACTACGTGATTCAAACCAGAAAAAACGCAGGATCTGTTCAACAAGTATGTGAAGAATGCGAAAGTGTGAGCCTCGTGAGGGCAAATCCCAGACCTATCGCAGACCTAACATGCGATATCCTTTAAAATATTGACCGAGACTAGGTTTCATGGACTGTTTCAATGTGGTACCACATTACCACGTGATCAAAAACAGAAAAAGCCCAGGATCTGTTCAACAAGTATGTGAAGAATGCGAAAGTATGAGTCTGATCAGGGCAAACCCCAGGCCTAATCAAACCTAGCATGAGTTATCCTCTAAAATATTGATCGAGACCAGGTTTAGTCGACTGTTTCAGTGAGGTACCACGTTTTTCCTTGATCCAAAACAGAAAAAGCCCAGGATCAGGCCAACGAGTATGAGAAATATGCGAAAGTATGAGCCTCATGAGGGCAAATCCCAGACCTATCCCAGACCTAACATGCGATATCCTTTAATATATTGACCGTGATAGGTATCACGGACTATTTCAGTGTGGTACCACATTACCACGTGATTCAAACCAGAGAAAACCCAGGATCTGTACAACAAGTATGCGAATAATGCGAAAGTATGAGCCAGATGTTGGCAAATCCTAGACCTAACCCAGACCTAACATGCGTTATCCTCTAAAATATTGGTCATATCCAGGTTTAACTGACTGTTTCCGAGTGGTAGAACATTACTGTGTGACCCAATCCAGAAAAAGCAAAGGATCTGGCTAACCAGTATAAGAAATATGCGAAAGTATGAGCCTCATGAGGGCAAATCCTAGACCTAACCCAGACCTAATATGCGTTACCCTCAAAAATATTGATCGAGACCAGGTACAATTGACTGTTTCAGTGTGGTACTACATTACTGTGTGATCCAATCCAGAAAAAGCAAATGATCTGGCTAACAAGTATGAGAAATATGGGAAAGTATGAGCCTGGTGAGTGCAAATCCCACACCTAACCGGCGTTATCCTCTAAAATGTTGATTGTGTCCAGGTTTAATCGACTGCATCAGTGTGGTACCACGTTACTACCAGATCCAAACCGGAAAAAGCCGAGGATCAGGCCAACAAGTATGAGAAATATGCGAAAGTATGAGCCTCGTGAGGGCAAATCCCAGACCTAACCCAGACCTAACATGCGATATCCTTTAAAATATTGACCGAGACTAGGTGTCATGGACTGTTTCAATGTGGTACCACATTACCACATGATCAAAAACAGAAAAAGCCCGGGATCAGGCCAATATGTATGAGAAATATGCGAAAGTATGAGCCAGATGAGGGCAAATCCTAGACCTAACCCAGACCTAACATGCGTTATGCTCTAAAATATTGATCGAGACCAGGTAAAATTGACTGTTTCGGTGTGGTACCACATTACTACGTGGTCCAAGCCAGAAGAAGGCCAGGATCTGGCCATCATGTATGCGAAAAATGCGAAAGTACGAGCCAGATGAGGGCAAATACCAGAACTAAGACAGACATAACCGGCGTTTTCCTCTAAAATATTAATCGCAACCAGTATTAATTGACTGTTTCGGTGTGGTACCGCGTTACTACGTGATCCAAATCAGAAAAAACCCAGGATCTGGCCAACAAGTATGCGAAAAATGCGAAAGTACGAGCCAGATGAGGGCAAATACCAGACGTAACCCAGACATAAACGGCGTTATCCTCTAAAATATTAAGCGCAACCTGGTTTAATTGACTGTTTCAGTGTGGTACCACATTACTACGTGATCCAAACCAGAAAAAGCCCAGGATCTGGCCAACAAGTATGCGAAAAATGCGAAAGTACGAGCCAGATGAGGGCAAATACCAGACCTAACCAAGACATAACCTGCGCTATCCTCTAAAATATTAATCGCAACAAGGATTAATTGACTGCTCCGGTGTGGTACCGCGTTACTACGTTATCTAAACCAGAAAAAGCCCAGCATCTGGCCAACAAGTATGCGAAAAATGCGAAAGTACGAGCCAGATGAGGGCAAATCCTAGACCTAACCCAGACCTAACATGCGTTATGCTCTAAAATATTGATCGAGACCAGGTAAAATTGACTGTTTCAGTGTGGTACTACATTACTGTGTGATCCAATCCAGAAAAAGCAAAGGATCTGGCTAACAAGTATGAGAAATATGGGAAAGTATGAGCCTCATGAGGGCAAATCCTAGACCTAACCCAGACCTAACATGCGTTATCCTCTAAAATATTGGTCATATCCAGGTTTAACTGACTGTTTCAGTGTGGTAGCACATTACTGTGTGACCCAATCCAGAAAAAGCAAAGGATCTGGCTAACCAGTATGAGAAATATGCGAAAGTATGAGCCTGATGAGGGCAAATCCCACACCTAACCGAGACCTAACCGGCGTTATCCTCTAAAATGTTGATCGTGTCCAGGTTTAATCGACTGTTTCAGTGTGATACCATGTTACTACATGATCCAAACCAGAAATAACCCATAATCTGGTCATCAAGTATGAGAAATATGCGGAAGTACGAGCCTGATGAGAGCAAATCCCAGGCCTAACCTAGACCTAACATGAGTTATCCCCTAAAATATTGATCGAAACCAGGTTTATTGGACTGTTTCAGTGTGATACCACATTTCCACGTGATCCAAACAAGAAAAAGCCCGGGATCTGTTCAACAAGTATGCGAAAAATGCGAAAGTATGAGTCTGATGAGGGCTAATCCCAGGCCTAACCTAGACCTAACCGGCGTTATCCTCTAAAATCTTGATCGTGTCCAGGTTTAATCGACTGTTTCAGTGTGGTACCACATTACTACGTGATCCAAACCAGAAAAAGCAAAGGATCTGGCCAACAAGTATGAGAAAAATGTGATAGTATGATCCTGATGTGGGCAAATCTCAGGCCTAACCGAGACCTGACATGCGTTATCCTCTACAATATTGATCGAAACCAGGTTTAATTGACTGTTTCAGTGTGGCACCACATTACTACGTGATCGAAACCAGAAGAAACATAGAATCTGTTCAAGAAGTGTGTGAAGAATGCGAAACTATGAGCCCGATGATGGCAAATCCGAGGCCTAACCTAGACATAACATGCGTTATCCTGTAAAATATTGACGGAAACCAGGTTTAATTGACAGTTTCAGTGTGGTACCACATTACTACGTCATCCAATCCAGAAAAAGCCCAGGATCAGGTCAACATGTATGTTAAAACTGCGAAAGTATGACCCTGATGAGGGAAAATCCCAGACCTAACCTAGACCTAACACGTGTTATCCACTAAAATATTAATCGAATCCTGGTTTAATGATCTGTTTCAGTGTGGTACCACATTACTACGTGATTGAAACCAGAAAAATCCAGGATATGTTCAACAAGTATGTGAAGAATGCGAAAGTATGAGTCTGATGAGGGAAAATCCCTGGCCTAACCTAGACCTAACATGCGTTATCCTCAAAAATATTGATCGAAACAAGGTTTAATGGACTGTTTCAGTGTGGTACCACTTTACTACATGATCCAAAGCAGAAAAAACCCCCGATCAGGTCAACATGTATGAGCCTCATGAGGGCAAATCCTAGACCAAACCCAGACCTAAAATGCGTTACCCTCAAAAATATTGATCGAAACCAGGTTTAATCAACTGTTTCCGTGTGGCACCACATTTCCGTGTGTCCCAATCCAGAAAAAGCAAAGGATCTGGCTAACAAGTATGAGAAATATGCGAAAGTATGAGCCTGATGAGGGCAAATCCCACACCTAACCGAGACCTAACCGGCGTTATCCTATAAAATGTTCATCGTGACTAGTGTTAATCGGCTGTTTCAGTGTGGTACCACATTACTACCTGATCCAAACTAGTAGAAACCCAGGGTCTCTTCAACAAGTATGTGAAGAATGCGAATGTATGAGCCATATGCGGGCAAATCCAAGACCTAAACCAGACCTAATATGCGCTATCCTCAAAAATATAGATCGAAACCAGGTTTCATGGACTGTTTCAGTGTGATACCACATTACTACGTGATTCAAACCAGAAAAAACGCAGGATCTGTTCAACAAGTATGTGAAGAATGCGAAAGTGTGAGCCTCGTGAGGGCAACTCCCAGACCTAACCCAGACCTAACATGCGATATCCTTTAAAATATTGACCGAGACTAGGTTTCATGGACTGTTTCAATGTGGTACCACATTACCACGTGATCAAAAACAGAAAAAGCCCAGGATCAGGCCAACATGTATGAGAAATATGGGAAAGTATGAGCCTCATGAGGGCAAATCCTAGACCTAACCCAGACCTAACATGCGATATCCTTTAAAATATTGACCGACACCTGGTATAATCGACTGTTTCAGTGTGGTACCACATTACTACCTGATCCCAACCAGAAATAACCCAGGATCTGTTCAACAAGTATGTGAAGAATGCGAAAGTATGAGTCTGATCAGGGCAAACCCCAGGCCTAATCAAACCCAGCATGAGTTATCCTCTAAAATATTGATCGAGACCAGGTTTAGTCGACTGTTTCAGTGAGGTACCACGTTTTTCCTTGATCCAAACCAGAAAAAACGCAGGATCTGTTCAACAAGTATGTGAAGAATGCGAAAGTGTGAGCCTCGTGATGGCAAATCCCAGACCTAACCCAGACCTAACATGCGATATCCTTTAAAATATTTACCGAGACTAGGTTTCATGGACTGTTTCAATGTGGTGCCACATTACCACGTGATCAAAAACAGAAAAAGCCCAGGATCTGTTCAACAAGTATGTGAAGAATGCGAAAGTAGGAGTCTGATCAGGGCAAATCCCAGGCCTAACCTAGACCTAACCGGCGTTATCCTCTAAAATGTTGATCGTGTCCAGGTTTAATCGACTGTTTCAGTGTGATACCATGTTACTACATGATTCAAACCAGAAAAAGCCAGGGATCTGTTCAACAAGTATGCGAAAAATGCGAAAGTATGAGTCTGATGAGGGCTAATCCCAGGACTAACCTGAACCTAACATGCGTTATCCTCTAAAATATTGATCGAAACCAGGTTTCATGGACTGTTTCAGTGTGATACCACATTACCACGTGATCAAAAACAGAAAAAGCCAAGGATCAGGCCAACAAGTATGAGAAATATGCGAAAGTATGAGCCTCATGAGGGCAAATCCTAGACCTAACCCAGACCTGATATGCGTTATCCTCAAAAATATTGATCGAAACCTGGTATAATTGACTGTATCAGTGTGGTACTACATTACTATGTGATCCAATCCAGAAAAAACCCAGGATCTGTTCAACAAGTATGTGAAGAATGCGAAAGTATGAGTCTGATGAGGGCAAATCCCAGGCCTAACCAAGACCTAACATGCGATATCCTATAAAATATTGACCGAGACTAGGTTTATTTGACTGCTTCAGTGTGGTACCACATTACCACGTGATCCAAACCAGGAAAGCCCCAGGATCTGGCCAACGAGTATACGAAAAATGCGAAAGTATGAGCCAGATGAGGGCAAATCCTAGACCTAACCCAGACCTAACATGCGTTACCCACAAAAATATTGGTCGTATCCGGGTTTAATTAACTGCTTCAGTGTGGTACCACATAACTACGTGATCCAATACAGAAAAAGCCCAGGATCTGGCCAACAGGTATGAGAAATATGCGAAAGTATGAGCCAGATGAGGGCAAATCCTAGACCTAACCCAGACCTAACATGCGTTATCCTCCACAATGTTGATCGTGACCAGGGTTAATCGACTGTTTCAGTGTGGTACCACATTACTACCTGATCCAAACTAGAAAAAACCCAGGATCTGTTCAACAAGTATGCGAAAAATGCGTAAGTATGACCCTGATGAGGGCAAATCCCAGACCTAACCTAGACCGAACATGTGTTATCCACTAAAATATTAATCGAAACCAGGTTCAATGGCCTGTTTCAGTGTGGTACCACATTACTATGTGATCCAAACCAGAGAAAACCCAGGATCTGTTCAAGTAGTATGTGAAGAATGCGAAAGTATGAGTCTGATGAGGGCAAATCCTGGACCTAACCCAGACCTAACACGTGTATTCCTCTAAAATATTGATCGAAACCAGGTTTAATGGTTTGTTTCAGCGTGGTAACACATTACTACGTGATCCAAAGCAGAAAAAACCCTCGATCAGGTCAACATGTATGTTAAAACTGCGAAAGTATGACCGTGATGAGGGCAAATCCCAGGCCTAACCTGGACCTAACATGCGTTATCCTCTAAGATATTGATCGAAACCAGGATTAATCGACTGTTTCAGTGTGGTACCACATTACTACGTGATCCAAACCAGAAAAAAACCCCGGATCTGTTCAACAAGTATGTGAAGAATGCGAAAGTACGAGCCTGATGAGAGCAAATCCCAGACCAAACATAGACCTAACATGAATTATTCTCTAAAATATTGATCGAAACCAGGTTGAATGGACTGTTTCAGTGTGGTACCACATTACTGCGTGATCCAATCCAGAAGAAGCCCAGGATTTCGTCAACAAGTATGTGAAGAACGCGAAAGTATGAGTCTGATGAGGGAAAATTCCTGCCTTAACCTAGTCCTAACGTGCGTTATCCTCTAAAATATTGATCGTAACCAGGATTAATTGACGGTTTCAGTGTGGTACCACATTACTACGATGTCCAAACCAGACAAAGCCCAGGATCTCTTCAACAAGTATGAGAAATATGCGAAAGTACGAGCCTGATGAGAGCAAATCCCAGACCTAACCTAGATCTAACATGAATTATGCTCTAAAATATTGATCGAAACCAGGTTTAATGATCTGTTTCAGTGTGGTACCACATGGTTACGTGATCCAAATCAGAAAAAGCCAGGGATCTGTTCAACAAGTATGTGAAAAACGCGAAAATATGACCCTGATGAGGGCAAATCCCAGACCTATCCCAGACCTAACTTGCGTTATCCTCTAAAATATTGATCGAAACCAGGTTTAAGGGACTGTATCAGTGTGGTACCACATTACAACGTGATCGAAACCAGAAAAAACCTAGAATCTGTTCAAGAAGTGGGTGAAGAATGCGAAAGTATGAGACTGCTGAGGGCAAATCCTAGACCTAACCTAGACCTAACATGTGTAATCCTCTAAAATATTGACGGAAACCAGGTTTAATTGACAGTTTCAGTGTGGTACCACATTACTACGTCATCCAATCCAGAAAAAGCCCAGGATCTAGCCAACAAGTAGGAGAAATATGCGAAAGTATGAGCCTGATGAGGGCAAATCCTAGACCCAGCCCAGACATAACATGCGTTAGCCTCTAAAATATTGATCGAAACCAGGTTTAATTGACTGTTACAGTGTGGTACCACTTTACTACGTGATCCAAAGCAGAAAAAACCCCCGATCAGGTCAACATGTATGTTAAAACTGCGAAAGTATGACCCTGACGAGGGCAAATCCCAGACCTAATCCAGACCTAACATGCGTTATCCTCTAAAATATTGATCGAAACCAGGCTTAATGGACTGTTTCAGTGTGGTACCACTTTACTACGTGATCCAAAGCAGAAAATCCGCGATCAGGTCGACATGTATGTTAAAACTGCGAAAGTATGACCCTGACGAGGGCAAATCCCAGACCTAACCTAGACCTTACATGCGTTACCCTCTAAAATATTGATCGAAACCAGGTTTCATGCACTGTATCAGTGTGATACCACATTACCACGTGATCCAAACCAGAAAAAATCCCAGGATCTGGTTCCATCAAGTATGAGAAATATGCGAAAGTACGAGCCCGATGAGAGCAAATCCCAGACCTAACCTAGATCTAACATGAATTATGCTCTAAAATATTGATCGAAACCAGGTTTAATGATCTGTTTCAGTGTGGTACCACATGGTTACGTGATCCAAATCAGAAAAAGCCAGGGATCTGTTCAACAAATATGTGAAAAACGCGAAAATATGACCCTGATGAGGGCAAATCCCAGACCTATCCCAGACCTAACTTGCGTTATCCTCTAAAATCTTGATCGAAACCAGGTTTAAGGGACTGTATCAGTGTGGTACCACTTTACTACGTGATCCAAAGCAGAAAAAATCCTCGATCAGGTCGACATGTATGTTAAAACTGCGAAAGTATGACCCTGACGAGGGCTAATTCCAGTCCTAATCTAGACCAAACATGTGTTATCCACTAAAATATTAATCGAAACCAGGTTTAATGATCCGTTTCAGTATGGTACCACATTACTACGTGATCGAAACCAGAAAAAACCTAGAATCTGTTCAAGAAGTGGGTGAAGAATGCGAAAGTATGAGACTGCTGAGGGCAAATCCTAGACCTAACCTAGACCTAACATGTGTAATCCTCTAAAATATTGACGGAAACCAGGTTTAATTGACAGTTTCAGTGTGGTACCACATTACTACGTCATCCAATCCAGAAAAAGCCCAGGATCTAGCCAACAAGTATGAGAAATATGCGAAAGTGTGAGCCTGATGAGGGCAAATACTAGACCTAGCCCGGACATAACATGCGTTATCCTCTAAAATATTGATCGAAACCAGGTTTAATGGACTGTTTCAGTGTGGTACCACATTACTACGTCATCCAATCCAGAAAAAGCCCAGGATCTAGCCAACAAGTAGGAGAAATATGCGAAAGTATGAGCCTGATGAGGGCAAATCCTAGACCCAGCCCAGACATAACATGCGTTAGCCTCTAAAATATTGATCGAAACCAGGTTTAATTGACTGTTTCAGTGTGGTACTACATTACTACGTGATCCAAACCAGAAAAAACCCAGGACCTGTTCAACAAGTATGTGAAAAACGCGAAAGTATGAGCCTGATGAGGGCAAATCCCAGACCTATCCCAGACATAACTTGCGTTATCCTCTAAAATATTGATCGAATCCAGTTTTAATGGACAGTTTTAGTGCGGTACCACTTTACTACGTGATCCAATGCAGAAAAAACCCTTGATCAGGTCAACATGTATGTGAAGAATGCGAAAGTATGTGTCTGATGAGGGAAAATGCCAGGCCTAACCACGACATAACACGCGTTATCCTCTAAAATATTGATCGAAACCTGGTTTAATCGACTGTTTCGGTGTGGTACCGCATTGCTACGTGATCGAAAACAGAAAAAACCCAGGATCTGTTGAACAAGTATGTGAGGAATGCGAAAGTATGAGTCTGATGAGGGCATATCCCAGGCCTAATCTAGACCTAACATGAGTTATCGTCTAAAGTATTGATCGAAACCAGGTTTAATTGACTGTATCAGTGTGGTACCAGTTTACGACGTGATCCAAAGCAGAAAAAACCATCGATTAGGTCAACAAGTATGAGAAATATGCGAAGGTATGAGCCTGATGAGGGCAAATCCTAGACCATACCGAGACCTAACATGCGTTATCCTCTAAAATATTGTTCGAAACCAGGATTAATCGACCGTTTCAGTGTGGTACCACATTACTACGTGATCCAAACCAGAAAAAGCCAGGGGTCTGTTCAACATGTATGTTAAAACTGCGAAAGTATGACCCTGATGAGGGCAGATCCCAGACCTATCCCAGACCTAACTTGCGTTATCCTCTAAAATATTGATCGAAACAAGGTTTAATTGACAGTTTCAGTGTGGTACCACATTACCACGTGATAGAAACCAGAAAAAGCCCGGGATCTGGCCAACAAGTATGCGAAAAATGTGAAAGTATGATCCTGATGTGGGCAAATCTCAGGCCTAACCGAGACCTGAAATGCGTTATCCTCTAAAATATTGATCGAAACCAGGTTTAATTGACTGTTTTAGTGTGGTACCACATTACTACGTGATCCAATCCAGAAAAAGCCCAGGATCTCTTCAACAAGTATGTGAAGTACGCGAAAGTATGAGCCTGATGAGGGCAAATCCCAGACCTATCCCAGACATAACTTGCGTTATCCTCTAAAACATTGTTCGAAACCAGGTTTAATTGACTGTTTTAGTGTGGTACCACTCTGCTACGCGATCCAAAGCAGAAAAAACCCTCGCTCAGGTCAACATGTATGTTAATACTGCGAAAGTATGATCCTGATGAGGGCAAATACCTGGCCTAACCTAGACCTAACATGCGTTATCCTCTAAAATATTAATCGAAACCAGGTTTAATGGACTGTTTCAGTGTGGTACCACATTAGTACGTGATCCAAACCAGAAAAAGTCAGGGATCTGTTCTACAACTATGTGAAAAACGCGAAAATATGACCCTGATGAGTGCAAATCCCAGACCTGTCCCAGACCTAACTTGCGTTATCCTATAAAATATTGATCGAAACCAGGTTTAATGGACTGTTTCAGTGTGGTACCACATTACCACGTGATCGAAACCAGAAAAAGCCCGGGATCTGGCCAACAAGTATGCGAAAAATGTGAAAGTATGATCCTGATGTGGGCAAATCTCAGGCCTAACCGAGACCTGACATGCGTTATCCTCTAAAATGTTGATCGAAACCAGGTTTAATTGACTGTTTCAGTGTGGCACCACATTACTACGTGATCGAAACCAGAAGAAACATAGAATCTGTTCAAGAAGTGTGTGAAGAATGCGAAACTATGAGCCCGATGATGGCAAATCCGAGGCCTAACCTAGACATAACATGCGTTATCCTCTAAAATATTGACGGAAACCAGGTTAAATTGACAGTTTCAGTGTGGTACCACAATACTACGTCATCCAATCCAGAAAAAGCCCAGGATCAGGTCAACATATATGTTAAAACTGCGAAAGTATGACCCTGATGAGGGAAAATCCCAGACCTAACCTAGACCTAACATGTGTTATCCACTAAAATATTAATCGAAACCAGGTGTAATGGACTGTTTCAGTGTGGTACAACCTTACTACGTGATCCAAAGCAGAAAAAACCCTCGATCAGATCGACATGTATGTTAAAACTGCGAAAGTATGACCCTGATGAGAGCAAATCCTAGACCTAACCTAGACCTAACATGTGTAATCCTCTAAAATATTCACGGAAACCACGTTTAAATGACAGTTTCAGTGTGGTACCACATTACTACGTGATCCAAACTAGAAAAAACCCAGGATCTGTTCAACAAGTATGTGAAGAATGCGAAAGAATGAGCCTGATGAGGGCAAATCCTAGACCTAGCCCAGACATAACATGCGTTATCCTCTAAAATATTGATCGAAACCAGGTGTAATGGACTGTTTCAGTGTGGTACAACCTTACTACGTGATCCAAAGCAGAAAAAACCCTCGATCAGATCGACATGTATGTTAAAACTGCGAAAGTATGACCCTGATGAGAGCAAATCCTAGACCTAACCTAGACCTAACATGTGTAATCCTCTAAAATATTGACGGAAACCAGGTTTAATTGGCAGTTTCAGTGTGGCACGACATTACTACGTCATCCAATCCAGAAAAAGCCCAGGATCTAGCCAACAAGTAGGAGAAATATGCGAAAGTATGAGCCTGATGAGGGCAAATCCTAGACCCAGCCCAGACATAACATGCGTTAGACTCTAAGATAATGATCGAGACCAGGTTTAATTGACTGTTTCAGTGTGGTACCACATTACTACGTGATCCAAACCAGAAAAAACCCAGGACCTGTTCAACAAGTATGTGAAGTATGCGAAAGTATAAGTCTGATGAGGTAAAATCCCAGGCCTAACATAGACCTAACATGCGTTATCCTCAAAAATATTGATCGTAACCAGGATTAATTGACGGTTTCAGTGTGGTACCACATTACAACGTGATTCAATCCAGAAAAAGCCCAGGATCTAGCAAACAAGTATGAGAAATATGCGAAAGTATGAACCTGATGAGGGCAAATCCTAGACCTGGCCCAGACCTAACATGCGTTATCCTCTGAAATATTTATCAAGACCATGTTTAATTGACTGTTTCAGTGTGGTACCACTTTACGACGTGATCCAAAGCAGGAAAAACCATCGATCAGGTCTACATGTATGTTAAAACTGCGGAAGTATGACCCTGATGAGGGCAAATCCCAGACCTAACCTAGACCTAACGTGTGTTATCCTCTATAATATTAATCGAAACCAGGTTTAATGAGTCTGTTTCAGTGTGGTACCACATTACTACGTGATCGAAACCAGAAAAAACCCAGAATCTGTTCAACAAGTATGTGAAGTATGCGAAAGTATGAGCCTGATGAGGGCAAATCCTAGACCTAGCCCAGACCTAACATGCGTTATCCTCTGTGATATTAATCGAAATCAGGTTTAATGGTCTGTTTCAGTGTGGTACCACTTTACGACGTGATCCAAAGCAGAAAAGACCATCGATCAGGTTTACATGTACGTTAAAAATGCGAAAGTATGACCCTGATGAGGGCAGATCCCAGACCTAACCTACACTTAACATGTGTTATCCTCTAAAATATTAATCGAAACCCGGTTTAATTGTCTGTTTCAGTGTGGTCCCACATTACTACGTGATCCAAACCAGAAAAAACCCAGGATCTGTTCAACAAGTATGTGAAGTATGCGAAAGTACGAGCCTGATGAGAGCAAATCCCAGACCAAACCTAGACCTAACATGAATTATTCTCTAAAATATTGATCGAAACCAGGTTGAATGGACTGTTTCAGTGTGGTACCACATTACTACCTGATCCAATCCAGAAGAAGCCCAGGATTTCGTCAACAAGTATGTGAAGAACGCGAAAGTATGACTCTGATGAGGGAAAATTCCTGGCTTAACCTAGTCCTAACGTGCGTTATCCTCTAAAATATTGATCGTAACCAGGATTAATTGACGGTTTCAGTGTGGTACCACATTACTACGTGATCCAAACCAAAAAAAGCCCAGGATCTCTTCAACATGTTTGTGAAAATCGCGAAAGTATGAGCCTAATGAGTGCAAATCCCAGACCTGTCCCAGACCTAACTTGCGTTATCCTATAAAATATTGATCGAAACCAGGTTTAAAGGACTGTTTCAGTGTGGTACCACTTTACGACGTGATCCAAAGCAGAAAAGACCATCGATCAGGTTTACATGTACGTTAAAACTGCGAAAGTATGACCCTGATGAGGGCAGATCCCAGACCTAACCTACACTTAACATGTGTTATCCTCTAAAATATTAATCGATACCCGGTTTAATTGTCTGTTTCAGTGTGGTACCACATTACTACGTGATCGAATCAAGAAACAACCCAGGATCTGTCCAAGAACTATGTGAATAATGCGAAAGTATGAGACTGATGAGGGCAAATCCTAGACCTAACCTAGGCCTAACATGTGCTTTCCTCTAAAATATTGACGGAAACCACGTTTACATGACAGTTTCAGTGTGGTACAACATTACAACGTGATTCAATCCAGAAAAAGCCCAGGATCTAGCAAACAAGTATGAGAAATATGCGAAAGTATGATCCTGATGAGGGCAAATCCTAGACCTAACCCAGACCTAACACGCGTTATCGTCTAAAATATTTATCAAGACCAGGTTTAATTGACTGTTTCAGTGTGATACCACAATACTACGCGATCCAAACCAGAAAAAACCCAGGATCTGTTCAACAAGTATGTGAAAAATGCGAAAATATGGCCCTAATGAGGGCAAATCCCCGACCTATCCCAGACCTAACTTGCGTTATCCCCAAAAATATTGGTCGAAACCAGGTTTAATCGACTGTTTCAGTGTGGTACCACATTACTACGTGATCCAAACCGGAGAAAAACCCCGGATCTGTTCAACAAGTATGTGAAGAATGCGAAAGTACGAGCCTGATGAGAGCAAATCCCAGACCTAACCTAGACCTAACATGCATTATTCCCTAAAATATTGATCGAAACCAGGTTGAATGGACTGTTTCAGTGTGGCACCACATTACTACGTGACCCAATCCAGAAAAAGCCCAGGATCTAGCCAACAAGTATGAGATATATGCGGAAGTATGAGCCTGATGAGGGCAAATCCTAGACCTGGCCCAGACCTAACACTCGTTATACTCTAAAATATTTATCGAAATCAGGTTTAATGGACTGCTTCAGTGTGGTACCACATTACTACGTGATCCAAACCAGATAAAACCCAGGATCTGTTCAGGAAGTATGTGAAAAACGCGAAAGTATGAGCCTGATGAGGGCATATCCCAGACCTATCCCAGACATAACTTGCGTTAGCCTCTAAAATATTTATCGAAACCAGGTTTAATTGACTGTTTTAGTGTGGTACCACTTTGCTACGTGATCCAAAGCAGAAAAAACCCTCGCGCAGGTCAATATGTATGTTAAAACTGCGAAAGGATGACCCTGATGGGGGCAAATCCCTGGCCTAAGCTAGACCTAACATGCGTTATCCTCTTAAATATTGATCGAAACCAGGTTTAATTGACTGTTTCAGTGTGGTACCACATTACTACGTGATCCAAACCAGAAAAAACCCAGTATCTGTTCAACAAGTATGTGAAGTATGCGAAAGTACGAGCCTGATCAGGGCAAATCCCAGACCAAACCTAGACCTAACATGAATTATTCTCTAAAATATTGATCGAAACCAGGTTGAATGGACTGTTTCAGTGTGGTACCACATTACTACGTGATCCAAACCAGTAGAAACCCAGGATCTGTTCAAGAAGTATGTGAAGAATGCGAAAGTATGAGTCTGATGAGGGCAGATCCCAGGCCTAAACTAGACATAACATGCGTTATTCTCTAAAATATTGATCGAAACCAGGTTTAATGGATTGTTCCAGTGTGGTACCACATTACTACGTGATCCAATCCAGAAAAAGCCCAGGATCTCTTCAACAAGCATGTGAAAAACGCGAAAGTATGAGTCTGATGAGGGAAAATCCCAGGCCTTACCTAGACCTAACATGCGTTATCCTGTAAAATATTGATCGAAACCAGGTTTAGGCGACTGTTTCAGTGTGGTACCACTTTGCTACGTGATCGAATCAAGAAACAACCCAGGATCTGTCCAAGAACTATGTGAATAATGCGAAAGTATGAGACTGATAAGGGCAAATCCCAGACCTAACCTAGGCCTAACATGTGCTTTCCTCTAAAATATTGACGGAAACCACGTTTAAATGACAGTTTCAGTGTGGTACAACATTACAACGTGATCCAATCTAGAAAAAGCCCAGGATCTAGCAAACAAGTATGAGAAATATGCGAAAGTATGAGCCTGATGAGGGCAAATCCTAGACCTAACCCAGACCTAACACGCGTTATCGTCTAAAATATTTATCAAGACCAGGTTTAATTGACTGCTTCAGTGTGGTACCACATTACTGCGTGATCCAAACCAGTGGAAGCCTAGGATCTGGCCAGCAAGAATGAGAAATATGCGAAAGTATGTGCCTGATGAGAGCACATGCCAGACCTAACCTAGACCTAACATGAGTTATCCTCTAAAATATTGATCGAAACCAGGTTTAATGGACTGCTTCAGTGTGGTACCACATTACTACGTGATCCAAACCAGAAAAAATCCCAGGATCTGTTCAACAAGTATGTGAAAAATGCGAAAATATGACCCTGATGAGGGCAAATCCCCGACCTATCCCAGACCTAACTTGCGTTATCCTCAAAAATATTGATCGAAACCAGGTTTAATCGACTGTTTCAGTGTGGTACCACATTACTACGTGATCCAAACCAGTAGAAACCCGGGATCTGTTCAACAAGTATGTGAAGAATGCGAAAGTATGAGTCTGATGAGGGCAAATCCTAGATCTAACCTAGACCTAACATGTGTAATCCTCTAAAATATTGACGGAAACCAGGTTTAATTGACAGTTTCAGTGTGGTACCACATTACTACGAGATCCAATCCCGAAAAAGCCCAGGATCTAGCCTACAAGTATGAGAAATATGCGAAAGTATGAGCCTGATGAGAGCATATCCCAGACCTAACCTAGACCTAACATGCGTTATCCTCAAAAATATTGATCGAAACCAGGTTAAATCGACTGTTTCAGTGTGGCACCACGTTACTACGTGATCCAAACTAGAAAAAAACCCCGGCTCTGTTCAACAAGTATGTGAAGAATGCGAAAGTACGAGCCTGATGAGAGCAAATCCCAGACCTAACCTAGACCTAACATGCGTTATCCTCAAAAATATTGATCGAAACCAGGTTGAATGGACTGTTTCAGTGTGGTACCACATTACTACGTGATCCAATCCAGAAAAAGCCCAAGATCTCTTCAACAAGTATGTGAAAAACGCGAAAGTATGAGCCTGATGAGGGCAAATCCCAGACGTATCCCAGACATAACTTGCGTTATCCTCAAAAACATTGATCGAAACCAGGTTTAGTTGACTGTTTTAGTGTGGTACCACATTAGTACGTGATCGAAACAAGAAAAAACCCAGGATCTGTTCAACAAGTATGTGAGAAATGCGAAAATATGACCCTGATGCGGGCAAATCCCAGAACTTTCCCAGACCTAACTTGCGTTATCCACTAAAATATTGATCGAAACCAGGTTGAATGTACTTTTTCAGTGTGGTACCACATTACTACGTGATCCAGACCAGTGAAAGCCCAGAAGCTGGCCAACAAGTTTGAGTAACATGCGGGAGTATGACCCAGATGAGGGCAAATCCTAGACCAAATCGAGACCTAACATGCGTTATCCTCAAAAATATTGATCGATACCAGGTTTAATCGACTGTTTCTGTGTGGTACCACATTACTACGTGATCCAAACTAGAAAAAACCCAGGATCTGTTCAACAAGTATGTGAAGAATGCAAAACTATGAGTCTGATGGGTGCAAATCCTAGGCCTAACCTAGATCTAACATGCATTATCCACTAAAATATTAATCGACACCAGATTTAATTGACTCTTTCAGTGTGGTACCACATTACTACGTGATCCAAACCAGAAAAAGCCAGGATATGTTCAACAAGTATGTGAAGGATGCGAAAGTATGAGACTGATGAGGGCAAATCCTAGACCTAACATGTGTAATCCTCTAAATTATTGACGGAAACCAGGTTTAATTGTCAGTTTCAGTGTGGTACCACCTTACTACGTGATACAATCCAGAAAAAGCCCAGGATTTCTTGAACAATTATGTGAAGAATGCGAAAGTATGTGTCTGATGAGGGAAAATCCCAGGCCTAACCTAGACCTAACATGCGTTATCCTCAAAAATATTGATCGAAACCGGGTTTAATCGACTGTTTCTCTGTGGTACCACATTACTACCTGATCCAAACCAGAAAAAGTCAGGGATCTGTTCAACAGGTATGTGAAAAACGCGAAAATATGACCCTGATAAGTGCAAATCCCAGACCTGTCCCAGACCTAACTTGCGTTATCCTATAAAATATTGATCGAAACCAGGTTTAATGGACTGTTTCCGTGTGGTACCACATTACTACGTGATCCAGACCAGTGAAAGTCCAGAATCTGGCCAACAAGTTTGAGTAACATGCGAGAGTATGACCCAGATGAGGGCAAATCCTAGACCAAATCGAGACCTAATCTGCGTTATCCTCAAAAATATTGATCGATACCAGGTTTAATCGACTGTTTCTGTGTGGTACCACATTACTACGTGATCCAAACTAGAAAAAACCCAGGATCTGTTCAACAAGTATGTGAAGAATGCAAAAGTATGAGTCTGATGGGTGCAAATCCCAGGCCTAACCTAGATCTAACATGCATTATCCACTAAAATATTAATCGACACCAGATTTAATTGACTCTTTCAGTGTGGTACCACATTACTACGTGATCCAAACCAGAAAAAGCCAGGATATGTTCAACAAGTATGTGAAGAATGCGAAAGTATCAGACTGATGAGGGCAAATCCTAGACCTAACATGTGTAATCCTCTAAAATATTGACGGTAACCAGGTTTAATTGACAGTTTCAGTGTGGCACCACAAGACTACCTGATGCAATCCAGAAAAAGCCCAGGATCTAGCAAACAAGTATGTGAAGAATGCGAAAGTATGAGTGTGATGAGGGCAAATCCTAGACCTAACCTAGACCTAACATGTGTAATCCTCTAAAATATTGACGGAAACCAGGTTTAATTGACAGTTTCAGTGTGGTACCACATTACTACGTGATCCAATCCAGAAAAAGCCCAGGATTACTTCAACAAGTATGTGAAGAATACGAAAGTATGAGTCCAATGAGGGAAAATCCCAGACCTAACCTGGACCTAACATGAATTATTCTCTAAAATATTGATCGAAACAAGGTTGAATGGACTGTTTCAGTGTGGTACCACATTACTACGTGATCCAATCCAGAAAAAGCCCAGGATTTCTTCAACAAGTATGCGAAGTATGCGAAAGTATGAGTCTGATGAGGGAAACTCCCAGGCCTAACCTAGACCTAACATGCGTTATCCTCAAAAATATTGATCTAAACCAGGTTTAATCGATTGTTTCAGTGTGGTACCACTTTGCTACGTGATCCAAAGCAGAAAAAACCCTCGCTCTGGTCAACAGGTATGTTAAAACTGCGAAAGTATGACCCTGATGAGGGCAAATCCTAGACCTAACCTAGACCTAGCATGTGTTATCCTGTAAAATATTGACGGAAGCCACGTTTAAATGACAGTTTCAGTGTGGTACCACATTACTACATGATCCAATCCAGAAAAGCCCAGGATCAGTTCAACAAGTATGTGAAGAATGCGTAAGTATGTCCCTGATGAGGGCAAATCCCAGACCTAACCTAGACCTAACGTGTGTTATCGTCTAGAATATTAATCGAAACCAGGTTTTATGAGTCTGTTTCAGTGTGGTACCACATTACTACGTGACCGAAACCAGAAAAAACCCAGAATCTGTTCAAGAAGTATGTGAAGAATGCGAAAGTATGAGACTGATGAGGGCAAATCCTAGACCTAACATGTGTAATCCTCTAAAATATTGACGGAAACCAGGTTTAATTGACAGTTTCAGTGTGGTAACACAGTACTTCGTGATACAATCCAGAAAAAGCCCAGGGTCTAGCCAACAAGTATGAGAAATATGCGAAAGTATGACGCTGATGAGGGCAAATCCTAGACCTGGCCCTGACCTAACATGCGTTATCCTCTAAAATATTTATCAAGACCATGTTTAATTGACTGTTTCAGTGTGGTTCCACATTACTACGAGATCCAAACCAGAAAAAATCCCAGGATCTGTTCAACAAGTATGTGAAAAATACGAAAGTATGACCCTGATGAGGGCAAATCCCAGACCTATCCCAGACCTAACGTGCGTTAGCCTATAAAATATTGATCGAAACCAGGTTTAATTGACTGTTTCAGTGTGGTACCACATTACTACGCGATCCAAACCAGAAAAAACCCAGGATATGTTCAACAAGTATGTGAAGAATGCGAAAGTATGAGTCTGATGAGGGAAAATCCCAGGCCTAACCTAGACCTAACATGAGTTGTCCTCAAAAATGTTGATCGAAACAAGGTTTAATGGACTGTTTCAGTGTGGTACCACATTACTACGTGATCCAAACCAGAAAAAAACCCAGGATCTGTTCAACAAGTATGTGAAGAATGCGAAAGTATGAGTCTGATGAGGGCAGATCCCAGGCCTACCCTAGACATAACATGTGTAATCCTCTAAAATATTGATCGAAACCAGGTTTAATGGACTGTTTCAGTGTGGTACCACATTACTACCTGATCCAAACCAGAAAAAGTCAGGGATCTATTCAACAGGTATGTGAAAAACGCGAAAATATGACCCTGATAAGTGCAAATCCCAGACCTGTCGCAGACCTAACTTGCGTTATCCTATAAAATATTGATCGAAACCAGGTTTAATTGACTGTTTCAGTGTGGTATCACTTTACGACATTATCCAAAGCAGAAAAAGCCATCCATCAGGTCAACATGTATGTTAAAACTGCGTAAGTGTGACCCTGATGAGGGCAAATCCAAGACCTAACCTAGACCTAACGTGTGTTATCCTCTATAATATTAATCGAAACCAGGTTTAATGAGTCTGTTTCAGTGTGGTACCACATTACTACGTGATCGAAACCAGAAAAAACCCAGAATCTGTTCAAGAAGTATGTGAAGAATGCGAAAGTATGAGACTGATGAGGGCAAATCCTAGACCTAACATGTGTAATCCTCTAAAATATTGACGGAAACCAGGTTTAATTGACAGTTTCAGTGTGGTAACACATTACTACGTGATCCAATCCAGAAAAAGCCCAGGATCTAGCCAACAAGTATGAGAAATATGCGAAGGTATGAGCCTGATGGGGGCAAATCCTAGACCTATCCCAGACCTAACTTGCGTTATCCTCTAAAATATTGATCGAAGCCAGGCTTAATAGACTGTTTCAGTGTGGTACCACATTACTAGGTGATCCAAACCAGAAGAAACCCAGGATCTGTTCAACAAGTATGTGATGTATGCGAAAGTATGAGTCTGATGAGGTAAAATTCCAGGCCTAACCTAGACCTAACATGCGTTATCCTCAAAAATATTGATCGAAACCAGGTTCAATCGACTGTTTCAGTGTGGTACCACATTACTACGTGATCCAAACCAGAAAGAAACCCCGGATCTGTTCAACAAGTATGTGAAGAATGCGAAAGTACGAGCCTGATGAGAGGAAATCCCAGACCAAACCTAGACCTAACATGAATTATTCTCTAAAATATTGATCGAAACCAGGTTGAATGGACTTTTTCAGTGTGGTACCACATTACTACGTTATCCAATCCAGAAGAAGCTCAGGATTTCGTCAACAAGTATGTGAAGAACGCCAAAGTATGAGTCTGATGAGGGAAAATTCCTGGCTTAACCTAGTCCTAACGTGCGTTATCCTATAAAATATTGATCGAAACCAGGTTTAATTGACCGTTTCAGTGTGGTACCACTTTACGACGTGATCCAAAGCAGAGAAAACCATCGATCAGGTTTACATGTATGTTAAAACTGCGAAAGTATGACCCTGATGAGGGCAAATCCCAGATCTAACCTAGACTTAACATGTGTTATCCTCTAAAATATTAATCGAAACCAGGATTAATGGTCTGTTTCAGTGTGGTACCGCATAACTACGTGATCGAAACAAGAAAAAACCCAGGATCTGTTCAGGAAGTATGTGAAAAACGCGAAAATATGACCCTGATGAGGGCAAATCCCAAACCTATCTCAGAGCTAACTTGCGTTATCCAGTAAAATATTGATCGAAACCAGGTTTAATTGACTGTTTCAGTGCGGTACCGCATTACTACGTGATCCAATCCAGAAAAGCCCAGGATCTGTTCAGGAAGTATGTGAAGAATGCGAAAATATGAGTCTGATGAGGGAAAATCCCTGGCCTAACCTAGATCTAACATGCGTTATCCTCAAAAATATTGATCGAAACAAAGATTTAATTGACTGTTTCAGTGTGGTACCACATTACTACGTGATCCAAACCAGAAAAAAACCGCGGATCTGTTCAACAAGTATGTGAAGAATGCGAAAGTACGAGCCTGATGAGAGCAAATCCCAGACCAAACCTAGACCTAACATGAATTATTCTCTAAAATATTGATGGAAACCAGGTTGAATGGACTGTTTCAGTGTGGTACCACATTACTACGTGACCCAATCCAGAAAAAGCCCAGGATTTCGTCAACAAGTATGTGAAGAATGCGAAAGTATGTGTCTGATGAGGGAAAATCCCCAGACCTATCCCAGACATAACTTATTGATCGAAACCGGGTTTAATCGACTGTTTCTCTGTGGTACCACATTACTACGTGATCCAAACCAGAAAAAGTCAGGGATCTGTTCAACAGGTATGTGAGAAACGCGAAAGTATGAGCCTGATGAGGGCAAATCCCGGACCTATCCCAGACCTAACATGTGTTATGCTTTAAAATATTGACGGAAACCTGGTTTAATTGACAGTTTCAGTGTGGTACCACATTGCCACGGGATCCAAACCACAAAATGCCCGGGATCTGGCCAACAAGTATGCGAAAAATGTGAAAGTATGACCCTGATGTGGGCAAATCCCAGGCCTAACATATATCTATAATGCGTTATCCTCAAAAATATTGATCGAAACCAGGTTTAATCGACTGTTTCAGTGTGGTACCACATTACTACGTGATCCAAACCAGAAAAAAACCCAGGATCTGTTCAACAAGTATGTGAAGAATGCGAAAGTATGAGTCTGATGAGGGCAGATCCCAGGCCTAACCTAGACATAACATGCGTTATCCTCTAAAATATTGATCGAAACCAGGTTTAATGGACTGTTTCAGTGTGGTACCACATTACTACCTGATCCAAACCAGAAAAAGCCCAGAATCTGGCCCTCAAGTATGAGAAATATGCGAAAGTACGAGCCTGATGAGAGCAAATCCCTGACCTAACCTAGACCTAAAATGCGTTATTCTCTAAAATATTGATCGAACCAGCTTTAATGGACTGTTTCAGTGTGGTACCACATTACTACGTTATCCAATGCAGAAAAAGCCCAGGATCTCTTCAACAAGCATGTGAAAAACGCGAAAGTATGAGCCTGATGAGGGCAAATCCCAGAACTATCCCAGACATAACTTGCGTTATCCTCTAAAACATTGTTCGAAACCAGGTTTAATTGACTGTTTTAGAGTGGTACCACATTGCTACCCGATCCAATGCAGAAAAAACACTCGCTCAGGTCAACATGTATGCTAAAACTGCGAAAGTATGACCCTGATTAGGGCAAATCTCAGGCCTAACCTAGACCTAACATGCGTTATCCTCTAAAATATTGATCGAAACCAGGTATAATGGACTGTTTCAGCGTGGTACCACATTAGAACATGATCCAAACCAGAAACAGTCAGGGATCTGTTCAACAGGTATGTGAAAAACGCGAAAATATGACCCTGATAAGTGCAAATCCCAGAACTGTCCCAGACCTAACTTGCGTTATCCTATAAAATGTTTATCGAGACCAGGTTTAATTGACTGTTTCAGTGTGGTACCACTTTACGACGTGATCCAAAGCAGAAAAAACCATCGATCAGGTCAACATGTATGTTAAAACTGCGTAAGTATGTCCCTGATGAGGGCAAATCCCAGACCTAACCTAGACCTAACGTGTGTTATCGTCTAGAATATTAATCGAAACCAGGTTTTATGAGTCTGTTTCAGTGTGGTACCACATTACTACGTGACCGAAACCAGAAAAAACCCAGAATCTGTTCAAGAAGTATGTCAAGAATGCGAAAGTATGAGACTGATGAGGGCAAATCCTAGACCTAACATGTGTAATCCTCTAAAATATTGACGGAAACCAGGTTTAATTGACAGTTTCAGTGTGGTAACACAGTACTTCGTGATACAATCCAGAAAAAGCCCAGGGTCTAGCCAACAAGTATGAGAAATATGCGAAAGTATGACGCTGATGAGGGCAAATCCTAGACCTGGCCCTGACCTAACATGCGTTATCCTCTAAAATATTTATCAAGACCATGTTTAATTGACTGTTCCAGTGTGGTTCCACATTACTACGAGATCCAAACCAGAAAAAATCCCAGGATCTGTTCAACAAGTATGTGAAAAATACGAAAGTATGACCCTGATGAGGGCAAATCCCAGACCTATCCCAGACCTAACGTGCGTTAGCCTATAAAATATTGATCGAAACCAGGTTTAATTGACTGTTTCAGTGTGGTACCACATTACTACGCGATCCAAACCAGAAAAAACCCAGGATATGTTCAACAAGTATGTGAAGAATGCGAAAGTATGAGTCTGATGAGGGAAAATCCCAGGCCTAACCTAGACCTAACATGAGTTGTCCTCAAAAATGTTGATCGAAACAAGGTTTAATGGACTGTTTCAGTGTGGTACCACATTACTACGTGATCCAAACCAGAAAAAAACCCAGGATCTGTTCAACAAGTATGTGAAGAATGCGAAAGTATGAGTCTGATGAGGGCAGATCCCAGGCCTAACCTAGACATAACATGTGTTATCCTCTAAAATATTGATCGAAACCAGGTTTAATGGACTGTTTCAGTGTGGTACCACATTACTACCTGATCCAAACCAGAAAAAGTCAGGGATCTGTTCAACAGGTATGTGAAAAACGCGAAAATATGACCCTGATAAGTGCAAATCCCAGACCTGTCGTAGACCTAACTTGCGTTATCCTATAAAATATTGATCGAAACCAGGTTTAATTGACTGTTTCAGTGTGGTACCACTTTACGACGTTATCCAAAGCAGAAAAAGCCATCCATCAGGTCAACATGTATGTTAAAACTGCGTAAGTGTGACCCTGATGAGGGCAAATCCCAGACCTAACCTAGACCTAACGTGTGTTATCCTCTATAATATTAATCGAAACCAGGTTTAATGAGTCTGTTTCAGTGTGGTACCACATTACTACGTGATCTAAACCAGAAAAAACCCAGAATCTGTTCAAGAAGTATGTGAAGAATGCGAAAGTATGAGACTGATGAGGGCAAATCCTAGACCTAACATGTGTAATCCCCTAAAATATTGACGGAAACCAGGTTTAATTGACAGTTTCAGTGTGGTAACACATTACTACGTGATCCAATCCAGAAAAAGCCCAGGATCTAGCCAACAAGTATGAGAAATATGCGAAGGTATGAGCCTGATGGGGGCAAATCCTAGACCTATCCCAGACCTAACTTGCGTTATCCTCTAAAATATTGATCGAAGCCAGGCTTAATAGACTGTTTCAGTGTGGTACCACATTACTAGGTGATCCAAACCAGAAGAAACCCAGGATCTGTTCAACAAGTATGTGATGTATGCGAAAGTATGAGTCTGATGAGGTAAAATTCCAGGCCTAACCTAGACCTAACATGCGTTATCCTCAAAAATATTGATCGAAACCAGGTTCAATCGACTGTTTCAGTGTGGTACCACATTACTACGTGATCCAAACCAGAAAGAAACCCCGGATCTGTTCAACAAGTATGTGAAGAATGCGAAAGTACGAGCCTGATGAGAGGAAATCCCAGACCAAACCTAGACCTAACATGAATTATTCTCTAAAATATTGATCGAAACCAGGATGAATGGACTTTTTCAGTGTGGTACCACATTACTACGTGATCCAATCCAGAAGAAGCTCAAGATTTCGTCAACAAGTATGTGAAGAACGCCAAAGTATGAGTCTGATGAGGGAAAATTCCTGGCTTAACCTAGTCCTAACGTGCGATATCCTATAAAATATTGATCGAAACCAGGTTTAATTGACCGTTTCAGTGTGGTACCACTTTACGACGTGATCCAAAGCAGAGAAAACCATCGATCAGGTTTACATGTATGTTAAAACTGCGAAAGTATGACCCTGATGAGGGCAAATCCCAGATCTAACCTAGACTTAACATGTGTTATCCTCTAAAATATTAATCGAAACCAGGATTAATCGTCTCTTTCAGTGTGGTACCGCATTGCTACGTGATCGAAACAAGAAAAAACCCAGGATCTGTTCAAGAAGTATGTGAAAAACGCGAAAATATGACCCTGATGAGGGCAAATCCCAGACCTATCTCAGAGCTAACTTGCGTTATCCTGTAAAATATTGATCGAAACCAGGTTTAATTGACTGTTTCAGTGTGGTACCACATTACTACGTGATCCAATCCAGAAAAGCCCAGGATCAGTTCAATAAGTATGTGAAGAATGCGAAAATATGAGTCTGGTGAGGGAAAATCCCAGGCCTAACCTAGATCTAACATGCGTTATCCTCAAAAATATTGATCGAAACAAGGGTTTAATTGACTGTTTCAGTGTGGTACCACATTACTACGTGATCCAAACCAGAAAAAAACCCCGGATCTGTTCAACAAGTATGTGAAGAATGCGAAAGTACGAGCCTGATGAGAGCAAATCCCAGACCAAACCTAGACCTAACATGAATTATTCTCTAAAATATTGATCGAAACCAGGTTGAATGGACTGTTTCAGTGTGGTACCACATTACTACGTGACCCAATCCAGAAAAAGCCCAGGATTTCGTCAACAAGTATGTGAAGAATGCGAAAGTATGTGTCTGATGAGGGAAAATCCCCAGACCTATCCCAGACATAACTTGCGTTATCCTCAAAAATATTGATCGAAACCGGGTTTAATCGACTGTTTCTCTGTGGTACCACATTACTACCTGATCCAAACCAGAAAAAGTCAGGGATCTGTTCAACAGGTATGTGAGGCACGCGAAAGTATGAGCCTGATGAGGGCAAATCCCGGACCTATCCCAGACCTAACATGTGTTATGCTTTAAAATATTGACGGAAACCTGGTTTAATTGACAGTTTCAGTGTGATACCACATTACCACGGGATCCAAACCAGAAAATGCCCGGGATCTGGCCAACAAGTATGCGAAAAATGTGAAAGTATGACCCTGATGTGGGCAAATCCGAGGCCTAACATATATCTATAATGCGTTATCCTCAAAAATATTGATCGAAACCAGGTTTAATCGACTGTTTCAGTGTGGTACCACATTACTACGTGATCCAAACCAGAAAAAACCCAGGATCTGTTCAACAAGTATGTGAAGAATGCGAAAGTATGAGTCTGATCAGGGCAGATCCCAGGCCTAAACTAGACATAACATGCGTTATCCTCTAAAATATTGATCGAAACCAGGTTTAATGGACTGTTTCAGTGTGGTACCACATTACTACCTGATCCAAACCAGAAAAAGCCCAGAATCTGGCCCTCAAGTATGAGAAATATGCGAAAGTACGAGCCTGATGACGGCAAATCCCTGACCAACCTAGACCTAAAATGCGTTATTCTCTAAAATATTGATCGAAACCAGGTTTAATCGACAGTTCCAGTGTGGTACCACATTACTACATGATTCAATCCAGAAAAAGCCCAGGATCTCTTCAACAAGCATGTGAAAAACGCGAAAGTATGAGCCTGATGAGGGCAAATCCCAGGCCTAACCTAGACCTAACATGCATTATCCTCTAAAATATTGATCGAAACCAGGTTTAATGGACTGTTTCAGTGTGGTACCACATTACTACGTGATCCAAACCAGAAAAAAACCCAGGATCTGTTCAACAAGTATGTGAAGAATGCGAAAGTATGAGTCTGATGAGGGCAGATCCCAGGCCTAAACTAGACATAACATGCGTTATCCTCTAAAATATTGATCGAAACCAGGTTTAATGGACTGTTTCAGTGTGGTACCACATTACTACCTGATCCAAACCAGAAATTGCCCGGGATCTGGCCAACAAGTATGCGAAAAATGTGAAAGTATGACCCTGATGTGGGCAAATCCCAGGCCTAACATATATCTGTAATGCGTTATCCTCTAAAATATTGATCGAAACCAAGTTTTATGGACTGTTCCAGTGTGGTACCACATTACTACGTGATCCAATCGAGAAAAAGCCCAGGATCTCTTCAACAAGCATGTGAAAAACGCGATAGTATGAGCCTGATGAGGGCTAATCCCGGAACTATCCCAGACCTAACATGTGTTATGCTTTGAAATATTGACGGAAACCTGGTTTAATTGACAGTTTCAGTGTGATACCACATTACCACGGGATCCAAACCAGAAACTGCCCGGGATCTGGCCAACAAGTATGCGAAAAATGAGAAGGTATGACCCTGATGTGGGCAAATCCCAGGCCTAACATATATCTATAATGCGTTATCCTCAAAAAATATTGATCGAAACCGGGTTTAATGGACTGTTTCAGTGTGGTACCACTTTACTACGTGATCCAATGCACAAAAAAGCCTCGATCAGGTCGACATGTATGTTAAAACTGCGAAAGTATGAGCCTGATGAGAGCATATCCCAGACCTAACCTAGACCTAACATGCGTTATCCTCTAAAATATTGATCGAAACCAGGTTTAATGGACTGTTTCAGTGTGGTACCACATTACTAAGTGATCCAAACAAGAACAAATCCCAGGATCTGTTCAACAAGTATGTGAAAAATGCGAAAATATGACCCTGATGAGGGCGAATCCCAGACCTATCCCAGACCTACCTTGCCTTATCCTCTAAAATATTGATCGAAACCAGGTTTACTTGACTGTTTCAGTGTGGTACCACATTACTACGTGATCCAAACCAGAAGAAACCCAGGATCTGTTCAACAAGTATGTGAAGAATGCGAAAGTATGAGTCTGATGAGGGAAAATCCCAGGCCTAACCTAGACCTAACATGCGTTATCGTCAAAAATATTGATCGAAACCAGGTTAAATCGACTGTTTCAGTGTGGCACCACGTTACTACGTGATCCAAACCAGAAAAAACCCCCGGCTCTGTTCAACAAGTATGTGAAGAATGCGAAAGTACGTGCCTGACGAGAGCAAATCCCAGACCTAACCTAGAACTAACATGAATTATTCTTTAAAATATTGATCGAAACCAGGTTGAATGGACTGTTGCAGTGTGGTACCACATTACTACGTGATCCAATCCAGAAAAAGCCCAAGATCCCTTCAACAAGTATGTGAAAAACGCGAAAGTATGAGCCTGATGAGGGCAAATCCCAGACGTATCCCAGACATAACTTGCGTTATCCTCAAAAACATTGATCGAAACCAGGTTTAATTGACTGTTTCAGTGTGGTACCACATTAGTACGTGATCGAAACAAGAAAAAACCCAGGATCTGTTCAACAAGTATGTGAGAAATGCGAAAATATGACCCTGATGAGGGCAAATCCCAGACCTATCCCAGACCTAACTTGCGTTATCCTCTAAAATATTGATCGAAACCAGGTTTAATGGACTTTTTCAGTGTGGTACCACATTACTGCGTGATCCAGACCAGTGGAAGCCCAGAATCTGGCCAACAAGTTTGAGTAACATGCGAGAGTATGAGCCAGATGAGGGCAAATCCTAGACCAAATCGAGACCTAACATGCGTTATCATCCAAAATATTGATCGATACCAGGTTTAATCGACTGATTCTGTGTGGTACCACATTACTACGTGATCCCCAAGCAGAAAAAACCCTCGATCAGGTCGACATGTATGTGAAAACTGCGAATGTATGACCCTGATGAGGGCAAATCCCAGACCTAACCTAGACCTAACATGTGTTATCCACTAAAATATTAATCGAAACCAGGTTTAATGATCTGTTTCAGTGTGGTACCACATTACTACGTGATTGAAACCAGGAAAATCCAGGATGTGTTCAACAAGTATGTGAAGAATGCGAAAGTATGAGTCTGATGGGGGCAAATCCCAGGCCTAACCTAGACGTAACATGCGTTATCCTCAAAAATATTGATCGAAACCAGGTTTCATGCATTGTATCAGTGTGATACCACATTACCACGTGATCCCGACCAGAAAAAATCGCAGGATCTGTTCAACAAGTATGTGAAAAATGCGAAAATATGACCCTGATGAGGGCAAATCCCAGACCTATCCCAGACCTAACTTGCGTTATACTCTAAAATATTGATCGAAACCAGGTTTAATGGACTGTTTCAGTGTGGTACCACTTTACTACGTGATCCAAAGCAGAAAAAATCCTCGATCAGGTCGACATGTATGTTAAAACTGCGAAAGTATGACCCTGACGAGGGCAAATCCCAGACCTAACCTAGACCTAACATGCGTTATCCTCTAAAATATTGATCGAAACCAGGTTTCATGCACTGTATCAGTGTGATACCACATTATCATGTGATCCAAACGAGCAAAAATCCCAGAATCTGGCCATCAAGTATGAGAAATATGCGAAAGTACGAGCCTGATGAGAGCAAATCCCAGACCTATCCTAGATCTAACATGAATTATGCTCTAAAATATTGATCGAAACCAGGTTTAATGATCTGTTTCAGTGTGGTACCACATTATTACGAGATCCAAACCAGAAAAAGCCAGGGATCTGTTCAACAAGTATGTGAAAAAAGCGAAAATATGACCCTGATGAGGGCAAATCCCAGTCCTATCCCAGACCTAGCTTGCGTTATCCTATAAAATATTGATCGAAACCAGGTTTAATTGACTGTTTCAGTGTGGTACCACTTTACTACGTGATCCAAAGCAGAAAAAACCCCCGATCAGGTCAACATGTATGTTAAAACTGCGAAAGTATGACCCTGATGAGGGAAAATCGCTGTTACCCTATAAAATATTGATCGAAACGAGGTTTAATTGACTGTCTCAGTGTGGTACCACTTTACTACGTGATCCAAAGCAGAAAAAAACCCAGGATCTGTTCAACAAGTATGTGAAGAATGCGAAAGTGCGAGCCTGATGAGAGCAAATCCCAGACCTAACCTAGACCTAACATGAATTATTCTCTAAAATATTGATCGAAACCAGGTTGAATGGACTGTTTCAGTGTGGTACCACATTACTACGTGACCCAATCCAGAAAAAGCCCAGGATTTCGTCAACAAGTATGTGAAGAATGCGAAAGTATGAGTCTGATGAGGGAAAATCCCAGGCCTAACCTAGACATAACATGCGTTATCCTCAAAGATATTGATCGAAACCAGGTTTAATTGACTGTTTCAGTGTGGTACCACATTACTACGTGATCCAAACCAGAAAAAGTCAGGGATCTGTTCAACAGGTATGTGAAAAACGCGAAAATATGACCCTGATAAGTGCAAATCCCAGACCTGTCCCAGACCTAACTTGTGTTATCCTATAAAATATTGATCGAAACCAGGTTTAATCGACTGTTTCAGTGTGGTACCACATTACTGCGTGATCCAGACCAGTGGAAGCCCAGAATCTGGCCAACAAGTTTGAGTAACATGCGAGAGTATGACCCAGATGAGGGCGAATCCTAGACCAAATCGAGACCTAACATGCGTTATCATCCAAAATATTGATCGATACCAGGTTTAATCGACTGATTCTGTGTGGTACCACATTACTACGTGATCCCCAAGCAGAAAAAACCCTCGATCAGGTCGACATGTATGTGAAAACTGCGAATGTATGACCCTGATGAGGGCAAATCCCAGACCTAACCTAGACCTAACATGTGTTATCCACTAAAATATTAATCGAAACCAGGTTTAATGATCTGTTTCAGTGTGGTACCACATTACTACGTGATTGAAACCAGGAAAATCCAGGATGTGTTCAACAAGTATGTGAAGAATGCGAAAGTATGAGTCTGATGAGGGAAAATCCCTTTCCTAACCTAGACCTAACATGCGTTATCCTCAAAAATACTGATCGAAACAAGGTTTAATGGACTGTTTCAGTGTGTTACCACATTACTACGTGATCCAAACCAGAAAAAGCCCAGAATCTGGCCATCAAGTATGTGAAGAATGCAAAAGTATGAGTCTGATGGTGGCAAATCCCAGGCCTAACCTAGACGTAACATGCGTTATCCTCAAAAATATTGATCGAAACCAGGTTTAATCGACCGTTTCAGTGTGGTACCAAATTACTACGTGATCCAAACCAGAAAAAAACCCAGGATCTGTTCAAGAAGTATGTGAAGAATGCGAAAGTATGAGTCTGATGAGGGCAGATCCCAGGCCTAAACTAGACATAACATGCGTTATTCTCTAAAATATTGATCGAAACCAGGTTTAATGGACTGTTCCAGTGTGGTACCACATTACTACGTGATCCAATCCAGAAAAAGCCCAGGATCTCTTCAACAAGCATGTGAAAAACGCGAAAGTATGAGTCTGATGAGGGAAAATCCCAGGGCTTACCTAGACCTAACATGCGTTATCCTCAAAAATATTGATCGAAACAAGGTTTAATTGACTGTTTCAGTGTGGTACCACATTACTACGTGATTGAAACCAGGAAAATCCAGGATGTGTTCAACAAGTATGTGAAGAATGCGAAAGTATGAGTCTGATGGGGGCAAATCCCAGGCCTAACCTAGACGTAACATGCGTTATCCTCAAAAATATTGATCGAAACCAGGTTTCATGCAATGCATCAGTGTGATACCACATTACCACGTGATCCAGACCAGAAAAAATCGGAGGATCTGTTCAACAAGTATGTGAAAAATGGGAAAATATGACCCTGATGAGGGCAAATCCCAGACCTATCCCAGACCTAACTTGCGTTATACTCTAGAATATTGATCGAAACCAGGTTTAATGGACTGTTTCAGTGTGGTACCACTTTACTACGTGATCCAAAGCAGAAAAAATCCTCGATCAGGTCAACATGTATGTTAAAACTGCGAAAGTATGACCCTGATGAGGGAAAATCGCTGTTACCCTATAAAATATTGATCGAAACGAGGTTTAATTGACTGTCTCAGTGTGGTACCACTTTACTACGTGATCCAAAGCAGAAAAAAACCCAGGATCTGTTCAACAAGTATGTGAAGAATGCGAAAGTGCGAGCCTGATGAGAGCAAATCCCAGACCTAACCTAGACCTAACATGAATTATTCTCTAAAATATTGATCGAAACCAGGTTGAATGGACTGTCTCAGTGTGGTACCACATTACTACGTGACCCAATCCAGAAAAAGCCCAGGATTTCGTCAACAAGTATGTGAAGAATGCGAAAGTATGAGTCTGATGAGGGAAAATCCCAGGCCTAACCTAGACATAACATGCGTTATCCTCAAAGATATTGATCGAAACCAGGTTTAATTGACTGTTTCAGTGTGGTACCACATAACTACGTGATCCAAACCAGTAGAAACCCAGGATCTGTTCAACAAGTATGTGAAGAATGCGAAAGTATGAGTCTGATGAGGGCAAATCCTAGACCTAACCTAGACCTAACATGTGTAATCCTCTAAAATATTGACGGAAACCAGGTTTAATTGACAGTTTCAGTGTGGTACCACATTACTACATGATCCAATCCAGAAAAGCCCAGGATCTGTTCAACAAGTATGTGATGAATGCGAAAGTATGTGCCTGATGAGAGCAAATGCCAGACCTAACCTAGACCTAACATGAGTTATCCTCTAAAATATTGATCGAAACCAGGTTTAATGGACTGTTTCTCTGTGGTACCACATTACTACGTGATCCAAACCAGAAAAGCCCAGGATCAGTTCAATAAGTATGTGAAGAATGCGAAAATATGAGTCTGATGAGGGAAAATCCCAGACCTGTCCCAGACCTAACTTGTGTTATCCTATAAAATATTGATCGAAACCAGGTTTAATGGACTGTTTCAGTGTGGTATCACATTACTACGTGATCGAATCAAGAAACAACCCAGGATCTGTCCAAGAACTATGTGAATAATGTGAAAGTATGAGACTGATGAGGGCAAATCCCAGACCTAACCTAGGCCTAACATGTGCTTTCCTCTAAAATATTGACGGAAACCACGTTTAAATGACAGTTTCAGTGTGGTACAACATTACAACGTGATCCAATCTAGAAAAAGCCCAGGATCTAGCAAACAAGTATGAGAAATATGCGAAAGTATGAGCCTGATGAGGGCAAATCCTAGACCTAACCCAGACCTAACACGCGTTATCGTCTAAAATATTTATCAAGACCAGGTTTAATTGACTGCTTCAGTGTGGTACCACATTACTGCGTGATCCAAACCAGTGGAAGCCTAGGATCTGGCCAGCAAGAATGAAAAATATGCGAAAGTATGTGCCTGATGAGAGCAAATGCCAGACCTAACCTAGACCTAACATGAGTTATCCTCTAAAATATTGATCGAAACCAGGTTTAATGGACTGCTTCAGTGTGGTACCACTTTGCTACGTGATCCAAAGCAGAAAAACACAGGATCTGTTCAAGAAGTATATGAAGAATGCGAGAGTATGTGTCTGATGAGGGAAAATCCCAGGCCTAACCTAGACATAACATGCGTTATCCTGTAAAATATTGATCGAAACCAGGTTTAGGCGACTGTTTCAGTGTGGTACCACTTTGCCACGTTATCCAAAGCATAAATAACCCTCGCTCTGGTCAACATATATGTAAAAACTGCGAAAGGATGACCCTGATGAGGGCAAATCCCTGGCCTAAGCTAGACCTAACATGCGTTATACTCTAAAATATTGATCGACCCCAGGTTTATTGGACTGTTTCAGTGTGGTACCACATTAGTACGTGATCCAAACCAGAAAAAGCCAGGGATCTGTTCAAAAAGTATGTGAAAAACGCGAAAATATGACCCTGATTTGTGCAAATCCCAGACCTGTCCCAGACCTAACTTGCGTTATCCTATAAAATATTTATCGAAACCAGGTTTAATTGACTGTTTCAGTGTGGTACCACTTTACTACGTGATCCAATGCACAAAAAAGCCTCGATCAGGTCGACATGTATGTTAAAACTGCGAAAGTATGAGCCTGATGAGAGCATATCCCAGACCTAACCTAGACCTAACATGCGTTATCCTCTAAAATATTGATCGAAACCAGGTTTAATGGACTGTTTCAGTGTGGTACCACATTACTAAGTGATCCAAACAAGAAAAAATCCCAGGATCTGTTCAACAAGTATGTGAAAAATGCGAAAATATGACCCTGATGAGGGCGAATCCCAGACCTATCCCAGATCTACCTTGCCTTATCCTCTAAAATATTGATCGAAACCAGGTTTACTTGACTGTTTCAGTGTGGTACCACATTACTACGTGATCCAAACCAGAAGAAACCCAGGATCTGTTCAACAAGAATGTGAAGAATGCGAAAGTATGAGTCTGATGAGGGAAAATCCCAGGCCTAACCTAGACCTAACATGCGTTATCGTCAAAAATATTGATCGAAACCAGGTTAAATCGACTGTTTCAGTGTGGCACCACGTTACTACGTGATCCAAACCAGAAAAAAACCCCGGCTCTGTTCAACAAGTATGTGAAGAATGCGAAAGTACGTGCCTGACGAGAGCAAATCCCAGACCTAACCTAGAACTAACATGAATTATTCTTTAAAATATTGATCGAAACCAGGTTGAATGGACTGTTTCAGTGTGGTACCACATTACTACGTGATCCAATCCAGAAAAAGCCCAAGATCTCTTCAGCAAGTATGAGAAAAACGCGAAAGTATGAGCCTGATGAAGGCAAATCCCAGACGTATCCTAGACATAACTTGCGTTATCCTCAAAAACATTGATCGAAACCAGGTTTAATTGACTGTTTCAGTGTGGTACCACATTCGTACGTGATCGAAACAAGAAAAAACCCAGGATCTGTTCAACAAGTATGTGAGAAATGCGAAAATATGATCCTGATGAGGGCAAATCCCAGACCTATCCCAGACCTAACGTGCGTCATCCTCTAAAATATTGATCGAAACCAGGTTTAATGGACTTTTTCAGTGTTGTACCACATTACTACGTGATCCAGACCAGTGGAAGCCCAGAATCTGGCCAACAAGTTTGAGTAACATGCGAGAGTATGACCCAGATGAGGGCAAATCCTAGACCAAATCGAGACCTAACATGCGTTATCATCCAAAATATTGATCGATACCAGGTTTAATCGACTGATTCTGTGTGGTACCACATTACTACGTGATTGAAACCAGGAAAATCCAGGATGTGTTCAACAAGTATGTGAAGAATGCGAAAGTATGACCCTGATGAGGGCAAATACCAGAACCTAATCTAGACCTAACATGTGTTATCCACTGAAATATTAATCGAAACCAGGTTTAATTGACTGTTTCAGTGTGGTACCACATTACTACGTGATTGAAACCAGAAAAATCCAGGATATGTTCAACAAGTATATGAAGAATGCGAAAGTATGACCCTGATGAGGGCAAATCCCAGACCTAACCTAGACCTAACATGCGTTATCCTCAAAAATACTGATCGAAACAAGGTTTAATGGACTGTTTCAGTGTGTTACCACATTACTACGTGATCCAAACCAGAAAAAGCCCAGAATCTGGCCATCAAGTATGTGATGAATGCAAAAGCATGAGTCTGATGGGGGCAAATCCCAGGCCTAACATAGACGTAACATGCGTTATCCTCAAAAATATTGATCGAAACCAGGTTTCATGCACTGTATCAGTGTGATACCACATTACCACGTGATCCAGACCAGAAAAAATCGCAGGATCTGTTCAACAAGTATGTGAAAAATGCGAAAATATGACCCTGATGAGGGCAAATCCCAGACCTATCCCAGACCTAACTTGCGTTATCCTCTAAAATATTGATCGAAACCAGGTTTAATGGACTGTTTCAGTGTGGTACCACTTTACTGCGTGATCCAAAGCAGAAAAAATCCTCGATCAGGTCGACATGTATGTTAAAACTGCGAAAGTATGACCCTGACCTGGGTAAATCCCAGACCTAACCTAGACCTAACATGCGTTATCCTCTAAAATATTGATCGAAACCAGGTTTCATGCACTGTATCAGTGTGATACCACATTATCACGTGATCCAAACGAGAAAAAATCCCAGGATCTGGCCATCAAGTATGAGAAATATGCGAAAGTACGAGCCTGATGAGAGCAAATCCCAGACCTAACCTAGATCTAACATGAATTATGCTCTAAAATATTGATCGAAACCAGGTTTAATGATCTGTTTCAGTGTGGTACCACATTATTACGAGATCCAAATCAGAAAAAGCCAGGGATCTGTTCAACAAGTATGTGAAAAAAGCGAAAATATGACCCTGATGAGGGCAAATCCCAGTCCTATCCCAGACCTAGCTTGCGTTATCCTATAAAATATTGATCGAAACCAGGTTTAATTGACTGTTTCAGTGTGGTACCACTTTACTACGTGATCCAAAGCAGAAAAAACCCCCGTTCAGGTCAACATGTATGTTAAAACTGCGAAAGTATGACCCTGATGAGGGAAAATCGCTGTTACCCTATAAAATATTGGTCGAAACGAGGTTTAATTGACTGTCTCAGTGTGGCACCACTTTACTACGTGATCCAAAGCAGAAAAAAACCCAGGATCTGTTCAAGAAGTATGTGAAGAATGCGAAAGTATGAGCCTGATGATGGCAAATCCCAGGACTAACCTAGACATAACATGCGTTATCCGCTAAAATATTGATCGAAACCAGGTTTAATGGACTGTCTCAGTGTGGTACCACTTTACTACGTGATCCAATGCAGAAAAAACCCTCGATCAGGTCGACATGTATGTTAAAACTGCGAATGTATGACCCTGATGAGGGCAAATCCCAGACCTAACCTAGACCTAACATGTGTTATCCACTAAAATATTAATCGAAACCAGGTTTAATGATCTGTTTCAGTGTGGTACCACATTACTACGTGATTGAAACCAGAAAAATCCAGGATATGTTCAACAAGTATGTGAAGAATGCGAAAGTATGAGCCTGTTGAGAGCAAATCCCAGACCTAACCTAGATCTAACATGAATTATGCTCTAAAATATTGATCGAAACCAGGTTTAATGGACTGTTCCAGTGTGGTACCACATTGGAACGTGATCCAGACCAGTGAAAGCCCAGAATCTGGCCAACAAGTTTGAGTAACATACGAAAGTATGACCCAGATGGGGGCAAATCCTAGACGAAACCGAGACCTAACATGCGTTATCCTCCAGAATATTGATCGATACCAGGTTTAATCGACTGATTCTGTGTGGTACCACATTACTACGTGATCCAAACCAGAAAAAACCCAGGATCTGTTCAACAAGTATGTGAAGAATACGAAAGAATGAGCCTGATGAGGGCAAATCCTAGACCTAGCCCAGACATAGCATGCGTTATCCTCTAAAATATTGATCGAAACCAGGTGTAATGGACTGTTTCGGTGTGGTACCACTTTACTAAGTGATCCAAAGCAGAAAAAACCCTCGATCAGGTCGACATGTATGTTAAAACTGCGAAAGTATGACCCTGATGAGGGCAAATACCAGACCTAATCTAGACCTAACATGTGTTATCCACTGAAATATTAATCGAAACCAGGTTTAATGATCTGTTTCAGTGTGGTACCACATTACTACGTGATTGAAACCAGAAAAATCCAGGATATGTTCAACAAGTATATGAAGAATGCGAAAGTATGACCCTGATGAGGGCAAATCCCAGACCTAACCTAGACCTAACGTGTGTTATCCTCTAAAATATTAATCGAAACCAGGTTTAATGGCCTGTTTCAGTGTGGTACCACTTTACTACGTCATCCAATCCAGAAAAAGCCCAGGATCTAGCCAACAAGTAGCAGAAATATGCGAAAGTATGAGCCTGATGAGGGCAAATCCTAGACCCAGCCCAGACATAACATGCGTTATCCTCTAAAATATTGATCGAAACCAGGTTTAATTGACTGTTTCATTGTGGTACCACATTACTACGTGATCCAAACCAGAAAAAACCCAGGACCTGTACAACAAGTATGTGAAAAACGCGAAAGTATGAGCCTGATGAGGGCAAATCCCAGACCTATCCCAGACATAACTTGCGTTATCCTCTAAAACATTGTTCGAAACGAGGTTTAATTGACTGTCTCAGTGTGGTACCACTTTACTACGTGATCCAAAGCAGAAAAAAACCCAGGATCTGTTCAAGAAGTATGTGAAGAATGCGAAGGGATGACCCTGATGAGGGCAAATCCCTGGCCTAAGCTAGACCTAACATGCGTTATACTCTAAAATATTCATCGAAACCAGGTTTATTGGACTGTTTCAGTGTGGTACCACATTAGTACGTGATCCAAACAAGAAAAAGCCAGGGATCTGTTCAAAAAGTATGTGAAAAACGCGAAAATATGACCCTGATTTGTGCAATTCCCAGACCTGTCCCTGACCTAACTTGCGTTATCCTATAAAATATTGATCGAAACCAGGTTTAATTGACTGTGTCAGTGTGGTACCACATTACTACGTGATCCAAACCAGAAGAAACCCAGGATCTGTTCAACAAGAATGTGAAGAATGCGAAAGTATGAGTCTGATGAGGGAAAATCCCAGGCCTAACCTAGACCTAACATGCGTTATCGTCAAAAATATTGATCGAAACCAGGTTAAATCGACTGTTTCAGTGTGGCACCACGTTACTACGTGATCCAAACCAGAAAAAAACCCCGGCTCTGTTCGACATGTATGTTAAAACTGCGAAAGTTTGACCCTGATGAGGGCAAATCCCAGACCTAACCCAGACATAACTTGCGTTATCCTATAAAATATTGAGCGAAACAAGGTTTAATTGACTGTTTCAGTGTGGTACCACATTACTACGTGATCCAATCCAGAAAAAGCCCAAGATCTCTTCAACAAGTATGTGAAAAACGCGAAAGTATGAGCCTGATGATGGCAAATCCCAGGCCTTACCTAGACCTAACATGCGTTATCCTCAAAAATATTGATCGAAACAAGGTTTAATTGACTGTTTCAGTGTGGTACCACATTACTACGTGATTGAAACCAGAAAAATCCAGGATATGTTCAACAAGTATGTGAAGAATGCGAAAGTATGAGCCTGATGAGAGCAAATCCCAGACCTAACCTAGATCTAACATGAATTATGCTCTAAAATATTGATCGAAACCAGGTTTAATGGACTGTTTCAGTGTGGTACCACATTGGTACGTGATCCAGACCAGTGAAAGCCCAGAATCTGGCCAACAAGTTTGAGTAACATACGAAAGTATGACCCAGATGGGGGCAAATCCTAGACGAAACCGAGACCTAACATGCGTTATCCTCCAGAATATTGATCGATACCAGGTTTAATCGACTGATTCTGTGTGGTACCACATTACTACGTGATCCAAACTAGAAAAAACCCAGGATCTGTTCAACAAGTATGTGAAGAATACGAAAGAATGAGCCTGATGAGGGCAAATCCTAGACCTAGCCCAGACATAGCATGCGTTATCCTCTAAAATATTGATCGAAACCAGGTGTAATGGACTGTTTCGGTGTGGTACCACTTTACTAAGTGATCCAAAGCAGAAAAAACCCTCGATCAGGTTGACATGTATGTTAAAACTGCGAAAGTATGACCCTGATGAGGGCAAATACCAGACCTAATCTAGACCTAACATGTGTTATCCACTGAAATATTAATCGAAACCAGGTTTAATGATCTGTTTCAGTGTGGTACCACATTACTACGTGATTGAAACCAGAAAAATCCAGGATATGTTCAACAAGTATATGAAGAATGCGAAAGTATGACCCTGATGAGGGCAAATCCCAGACCTAACCTAGACCTAACGTGTGTTATCCTCTAAAATATTAATCGAAACCAGGTTTAATGGCCTGTTTCAGTGTGGTACCACTTTACTACGTCATCCAATCCAGAAAAAGCCCAGGATCTAGCCAACAAGTAGCAGAAATATGCGAAAGTATGAGCCTGATGAGGGCAAATCCTAGACCCAGCCCAGACATAACATGCGTTATCCTCTAAAATATTGATCGAAACCAGGTTTAATTGACTGTTTCATTGTGGTACCACATTACTACGTGATCCAAACCAGAAAAAACCCAGGACCTGTACAACAAGTATGTGAAAAACGCGAAAGTATGAGCCTGATGAGGGCAAATCCCAGACCTATCCCAGACATAACTTGCGTTATCCTCTAAAACATTGTTCGAAACGAGGTTTAATTGACTGTCTCAGTGTGGTACCACTTTACTACGTGATCCAAAGCAGAAAAAAACCCAGGATCTGTTCAAGAAGTATGTGAAGAATGCGAAGGGATGACCCTGATGAGGGCAAATCCCTGGCCTAAGCTAGACCTAACATGCGTTATACTCTAAAATATTCATCGAAACCAGGTTTATTGGACTGTTTCAGTGTGGTACCACATTAGTACGTGATCCAAACAAGAAAAAGCCAGGGATCTGTTCAAAAAGTATGTGAAAAACGCGAAAATATGACCCTGATTTGTGCAATTCCCAGACCTGTCCCTGACCTAACTTGCGTTATCCTATAAAATATTGATCGAAACCAGGTTTAATTGACTGTGTCAGTGTGGTACCACATTACTACGTGATCCAAACCAGAAGAAACCCAGGATCTGTTCAACAAGAATGTGAAGAATGCGAAAGTATGAGTCTGATGAGGGAAAATCCCAGGCCTAACCTAGATCTAACATGCGTTATCGTCAAAAATATTGATCGAAACCAGGTTAAATCGACTGTTTCAGTGTGGCACCACGTTACTACGTGATCCAAACCAGAAAAAAACCCCGGCTCTGTTCGACATGTATGTTAAAACTGCGAAAGTTTGACCCTGATGAGGGCAAATCCCAGACCTAACCCAGACATAACTTGCGTTATCCTATAAAATATTGAGCGAAACAAGGTTTAATTGACTGTTTCAGTGTGGTACCACATTACTACGTGATCCAATCCAGAAAAAGCCCAAGATCTCTTCAACAAGTATGTGAAAAACGCGAAAGTATGAGCCTGATGAGGGCAAATCCCAGACGTATCCCAGACATAACTTGCGTTATCCTCAAAAACATTGATCGAAACCAGGTTTAATTGACTGTTTCAGTGTGATACCACATTACCACGTGATCCAAACCAGAAAAAATTGCAGGATCTGTTCAACAAGTATGTGAAAAATGCGAAAATATGACCCTGATGAGGGCAAATCCCAGACCTATCGCAGACCTAACTTGCGTTATCCTCTAAAATATTGATCGAAACCAGGTTTAATGGACTGTTTCAGTGTGGTACCACTTTACTACGTGATCCAAAGCAGAAAAAATCCTCGATCAGGTCGACATGTATGTTAAAACTGCGAAAGTATGACCCTGACGAGGGCAAATCCCAGACCTAACCTAGACCTAACATGCGTTATCCTCTAAAATATTGATCGAATCCAGGTATCATGAACTGTATCAGTGTGATACCACATTACCACGTGATCCAAACAAGAAAAAATCCCAGGATCTGGCCATCAAGTATGAGAAATATGCGAAAGTACGAGCCTGATGAGAGCAAATCCCAGACCTAACCTAGATCTAACATGAATTATGCTCTAAGATATTGATCGAAACCAGGTTTAATGATCTGTTTCAGTGTGGTACCACATTATTACGAGATCCAAATCAGAAAAAGCCAGGGATCTGTTCTACAAGTATGTGAAAAAAGCGAAAATATGACCCTGATGAGGGCAAATCCCAGTCCTATCCCAGACCTAGCTTGCGTTATCCTATAAAATATTGATCGAAACCAGGTTTAATGGACTGTTTCAGTGTGGTACCACTTTACTACGTGATCCAATGCAGAAAAAACCCCCGATCAGGTCAACATGTCTGTTAAAACTGCGAAAGTATGACCCTGATGAGGGAATATCGCTGTCACCCTATAAAATATTGATCGAAACGAGGTTTAATTGACTGTCTCAGAGTGGTACCACTTTACTACGTGATCCAAAGCAGAAAAAAACCCAGGATCTGTTCAAGAAGTATGTGAAGAATGCGAAAGTATGAGCCTGATGATGGCAAATCCCAGGCCTTACCTAGACCTAACATGCGTTATCCTCAAAAATATTGATCGAAACAAGGTTTAATTGACTGTTTCAGCGTGGTACCACTTTGCTACGTGATCCAATGCAGAAAAACACAGGATCTGTTCAAGAAGTATGTGAAGAATGCGAAAGTATGAGCCTGATGATGGCAAATCCCAGGACTAACCTAGACATAACATGCGTTATCCGCTAAAATATTGATCGAAACCAGGTTTAATGGACTGTCTCAGTGTGGTACCACTTTACTACGTGATCCAATGCAGAAAAAACCCTCGATCAGGTCGACATGTATGTTAAAACTGCGAATGTATGACCCTGATGAGGGCAAATCCCAGACCTAACCTAGACCTAACATGTGTTATCCACTAAAATATTAATCGAAACCAGGTTTAATGATCTGTTTCAGTGTGGTACCACATTACTACGTGATTGAAACCAGAAAAATCCAGGATATGTTCAACAAGTATGTGAAGAATGCGAAAGTATGAGCCTGATGAGAGCAAATCCCAGACCTAACCTAGATCTAACATGAATTATGCTCTAAAATATTGATCGAAACCAGGTTTAATGGACTGTTTCAGTGTGGTACCACATTGGTACGTGATCCAGACCAGTGAAAGCCCAGAATCTGGCCAACAAGTTTGAGTAACATACGAAAGTATGACCCAGATGGGGGCAAATCCTAGACGAAACCGAGACCTAACATGCGTTATCCTCCAGAATATTGATCGATACCAGGTTTAATCGACTGATTCTGTGTGGTACCACATTACTACGTGATCCAAACTAGAAAAAACCCAGGATCTGTTCAACAAGTATGTGAAGAATACGAAAGAATGAGCCTGATGAGGGCAAATCCTAGACCTAGCCCAGACATAGCATGCGTTATCCTCTAAAATATTGATCGAAACCAGGTGTAATGGACTGTTTCGGTGTGGTACCACTTTACTAAGTGATCCAAAGCAGAAAAAACCCTCGATCAGGTCGACATGTATGTTAAAACTGCGAAAGTATGACCCTGATGAGGGCAAATACCAGACCTAATCTAGACCTAACATGTGTTATCCACTGAAATATTAATCGAAACCAGGTTTAATGATCTGTTTCAGTGTGGTACCACATTACTACGTGATTGAAACCAGAAAAATCCAGGATATGTTCAACAAGTATATGAAGGATGCGAAAGTATGACCCTGATGAGGGCAAATCCCAGACCTAACCTAGACCTAACGTGTGTTATCCTCTAAAATATTAATCGAAACCAGGTTTAATGGCCTGTTTCAGTGTGGTACCACTTTACTACGTCATCCAATCCAGAAAAAGCCCAGGATCTAGCCAACAAGTAGCAGAAATATGCGAAAGTATGAGCCTGATGAGGGCAAATCCTAGACCCAGCCCAGACATAACATGCGTTATCCTCTAAAATATTGATCGAAACCAGGTTTAATTGACTGTTTCATTGTGGTACCACATTACTACGTGATCCAAACCAGAAAAAACCCAGGACCTGTACAACAAGTATGTGAAAAACGCGAAAGTATGAGCCTGATGAGGGCAAATCCCAGACCTATCCCAGACATAACTTGCGTTATCCTCTAAAACATTGTTCGAAACGAGGTTTAATTGACTGTCTCAGTGTGGTACCACTTTACTACGTGATCCAAAGCAGAAAAAAACCCAGGATCTGTTCAAGAAGTATGTGAAGAATGCGAAGGGATGACCCTGATGAGGGCAAATCCCTGGCCTAAGCTAGACCTAACATGCGTTATACTCTAAAATATTCATCGAAACCAGGTTTATTGGACTGTTTCAGTGTGGTACCACATTAGTACGTGATCCAAACAAGAAAAAGCCAGGGATCTGTTCAAAAAGTATGTGAAAAACGCGAAAATATGACCCTGATTTGTGCAATTCCCAGACCTGTCCCTGACCTAACTTGCGTTATCCTATAAAATATTGATCGAAACCAGGTTTAATTGACTGTGTCAGTGTGGTACCACATTACTACGTGATCCAAACCAGAAGAAACCCAGGATCTGTTCAACAAGAATGTGAAGAATGCGAAAGTATGAGTCTGATGAGGGAAAATCCCAGGCCTAACCTAGACCTAACATGCGTTATCGTCAAAAATATTGATCGAAACCAGGTTAAATCGACTGTTTCAGTGTGGCACCACGTTACTACGTGATCCAAACCAGAAAAAAACCCCGGCTCTGTTCGACATGTATGTTAAAACTGCGAAAGTTTGACCCTGATGAGGGCAAATCCCAGACCTAACCCAGACATAACTTGCGTTATCCTATAAAATATTGAGCGAAACAAGGTTTAATTGACTGCTTCAGTGTGGTACCACATTACTACGTGATGCAATCCAGAAAAAGCCCAAGATCTCTTCAACAAGTATGTGAAAAACGCGAAAGTATGAGCCTGATGAGGGCAAATCCCAGACGTATCCCAGACATAACTTGCGTTATCCTCAAAAACATTGATCGAAACCAGGTTTAATTGACTGTTTCAGTGTGATACCACATTACCACGTGATCCAAACCAGAAAAAATTGCAGGATCTGTTCAACAAGTATGTGAAAAATGCGAAAATATGACCCTGATGAGGGCAAATCCCAGACCTATCGCAGACCTAACTTGCGTTATCCTCTAAAATATTGATCGAAACCAGGTTTAATGGACTGTTTCAGTGTGGTACCACTTTACTACGTGATCCAAAGCAGAAAAAATCCTCGATCAGGTCGACATGTATGTTAAAACTGCGAAAGTATGACCCTGACGAGGGCAAATCCCAGACCTAACCTAGACCTAACATGCGTTATCCTCTAAAATATTGATCGAATCCAGGTATCATGCACTGTATCAGTGTGATACCACATTACCACGTGATCCAAACAAGAAAAAATCCCAGGATCTGGCCATCAAGTATGAGAAATATGCGAAAGTACGAGCCTGATGAGAGCAAATCCCAGACCTAACCTAGATCTAACATGAATTATGCTCTAAGATATTGATCGAAACCAGGTTTAATGATCTGTTTCAGTGTGGTACCACATTATTACGAGATCCAAATCAGAAAAAGCCAGGGATCTGTTCTACAAGTATGTGAAAAAAGCGAAAATATGACCCTGATGAGGGCAAATCCCAGTCCTATCCCAGACCTAGCTTGCGTTATCCTATAAAATATTGATCGAAACCAGGTTTAATGGACTGTTTCAGTGTGGTACCACTTTACTACGTGATCCAATGCAGAAAAAACCCCCGATCAGGTCAACATGTCTGTTAAAACTGCGAAAGTATGACCCTGATGAGGGAATATCGCTGTCACCCTATAAAATATTGATCGAAACGAGGTTTAATTGACTGTCTCAGAGTGGTACCACTTTACTACGTGATCCAAAGCAGAAAAAAACCCAGGATCTGTTCAAGAAGTATGTGAAGAATGCGAAAGTATGAGCCTGATGATGGCAAATCCCAGGCCTTACCTAGACCTAACATGCGTTATCCTCAAAAATATTGATCGAAACAAGGTTTAATTGACTGTTTCAGCGTGGTACCACTTTGCTACGTGATCCAAAGCAGAAAAACACAGGATCTGTTCAAGAAGTATGTGAAGAATGCGAAAGTATGAGCCTGATGATGGCAAATCCCAGGACTAACCTAGACATAACATGCATTATCCGCTAAAATATTGATCGAAACCAGGTTTAATGGACTGTCTCAGTGTGGTACCACTTTACTACGTGATCCAATGCAGAAAAAACCCTCGATCAGGTCGACATGTATGTTAAAACTGCGAATGTATGACCCTGATGAGGGCAAATCCCAGACCTAACCTAGACCTAACATGTGTTATCCACTAAAATATTAATCGAAACCAGGTTTAATGATCTGTTTCAGTGTGGTACCACATTACTACGTGATTGAAACCAGAAAAATCCAGGATATGTTCAACAAGTATGTGAAGAATGCGAAAGTATGAGCCTGATGAGAGCAAATCCCAGACCTAACCTGGATCTAACATGAATTATGCTCTAAAATATTGATCGAAACCAGGTTTAATGGACTGTTTCAGTGTGGTACCACATTGGTACGTGATCCAGACCAGTGAAAGCCCAGAATCTGGCCAACAAGTTTGAGTAACATACGAAAGTATGACCCAGATGGGGGCAAATCCTAGACGAAACCGAGACCTAACATGCGTTATCCTCCAGAATATTGATCGATACCAGGTTTAATCGACTGATTCTGTGTGGTACCACATTACTACGTGATCCAAACTAGAAAAAACCCAGGATCTGTTCAACAAGTATGTGAAGAATACGAAAGAATGAGCCTGATGAGGGCAAATCCTAGACCTAGCCCAGACATAGCATGCGTTATCCTCTAAAATATTGATCGAAACCAGGTGTAATGGACTGTTTCGGTGTGGTACCACTTTACTAAGTGATCCAAAGCAGAAAAAACCCTCGATCAGGTCGACATGTATGTTAAAACTGCGAAAGTATGACCCTGATGAGGGCAAATACCAGACCTAATCTAGACCTAACATGTGTTATCCACTGAAATATTAATCGAAACCAGGTTTAATGATCTGTTTCAGTGTGGTACCACATTACTACGTGATTGAAACCAGAAAAATCCAGGATATGTTCAACAAGTATATGAAGAATGCGAAAGTATGACCCTGATGAGGGCAAATCCCAGACCTAACCTAGACCTAACGTGTGTTATCCTCTAAAATATTAATCGAAACCAGGTTTAATGGCCTGTTTCAGTGTGGTACCACTTTACTACGTCATCCAATCCAGAAAAAGCCCAGGATCTAGCCAACAAGTAACAGAAATATGCGAAAGTATGAGCCTGATGAGGGCAAATCCTAGACCCAGCCCAGACATAACATGCGTTATCCTCTAAAATATTGATCGAAACCAGGTTTAATTGACTGTTTCATTGTGGTACCACATTACTACGTGATCCAAACCAGAAAAAACCCAGGACCTGTACAACAAGTATGTGAAAAACGCGAAAGTATGAGCCTGATGAGGGCAAATCCCAGACCTATCCCAGACATAACTTGCGTTATCCTCTAAAACATTGTTCGAAACGAGGTTTAATTGACTGTCTCAGTGTGGTACCACTTTACTACGTGATCCAAAGCAGAAAAAAACCCAGGATCTGTTCAAGAAGTATGTGAAGAATGCGAAGGGATGACCCTGATGAGGGCAAATCCCTGGCCTAAGCTAGACCTAACATGCGTTATACTCTAAAATATTCATCGAAACCAGGTTTATTGGACTGTTTCAGTGTGGTACCACATTAGTACGTGATCCAAACAAGAAAAAGCCAGGGATCTGTTCAAAAAGTATGTGAAAAACGCGAAAATATGACCCTGATTTGTGCAATTCCCAGACCTGTCCCTGACCTAACTTGCGTTATCCTATAAAATATTGATCGAAACCAGGTTTAATTGACTGTGTCAGTGTGGTACCACATTACTACGTGATCCAAACCACAAGAAACCCAGGATCTGTTCAACAAGAATGTGAAGAATGCGAAAGTATGAGTCTGATGAGGGAAAATCCCAGGCCTAACCTAGACCTAACATGCGTTATCGTCAAAAATATTGATCGAAACCAGGTTAAATCGACTGTTTCAGTGTGGCACCACGTTACTACGTGATCCAAACCAGAAAAAAACCCCGGCTCTGTTCGACATGTATGTTAAAACTGCGAAAGTTTGACCCTGATGAGGGCAAATCCCAGACCTAACCCAGACATAACTTGCGTTATCCTATAAAATATTGAGCGAAACAAGGTTTAATTGACTGTTTCAGTGTGGTACCACATTACTACGTGATCCAATCCAGAAAAAGCCCAAGATCTCTTCAACAAGTATGTGAAAAACGCGAAAGTATGAGCCTGATGAGGGCAAATCCCAGACGTATTCCAGACATAACTTGCGTTATCCTCAAAAACATTGATCGAAACCAGGTTTAATTGACTGTTTCAGTGTGATACCACATTACCACGTGATCCAAACCAGAAAAAATTGCAGGATCTGTTCAACAAGTATGTGAAAAATGCGATAATATGACCCTGATGAGGGCAAATCCCAGACCTATCGCAGACCTAACTTGCGTTATCCTCTAAAATATTGATCGAAACCAGGTTTAATGGACTGTTTCAGTGTGGTACCACTTTACTACGTGATCCAATGCAGAAAAAACCCCCGATCAGGTCAACATGTCTGTTAAAACTGCGAAAGTATGACCCTGATGAGGGAATATCGCTGTCACCCTATAAAATATTGATCGAAACGAGGTTTAATTGACTGTCTCAGAGTGGTACCACTTTACTACGTGATCCAAAGCAGAAAAAAACCCAGGATCTGTTCAAGAAGTATGTGAAGAATGCGAAAGTATGAGCCTGATGATGGCAAATCCCAGGCCTTACCTAGACCTAACATGCGTTATCCTCAAAAATATTGATCGAAACAAGGTTTAATTGACTGTTTCAGCGTGGTACCACTTTGCTACGTGATCCAAAGCAGAAAAACACAGGATCTGTTCAAGAAGTATGTGAAGAATGCGAAAATATGAGTCTGATGAGGGAAAATCCCACGCCTAACCTAGACATAACATGCGTTATCCTGTAAAATATTGATCGAAACCAGGTTTAGTCGACTGTTTCAGTGTGGTACCACTTAACGACGTGATCCAAAGCAGAGAAAACCATCGATCAGGTTTACATGTATGTTAAAACTGCGAAAGGATGACCCTGATGGGGGCAAATCCCTGGCCTAAGCTAGACCTAACATGCGTTATCCTCTTAAATATTGATCGACACCAGGTTTAATGGACTGTTTCAGTGTGCTACCACATTACTACGTGATCCAATCCAGAAAAGCCCAGGATCAGTTCAATAAGTATGTGAAGAATGCGAAGATATGAGTCTGATGAGGGAAAATCCCAGGCCTTACCTAGAGCTAACATGCGTTATCCTCAAAAATATTGATCGAAACAAGGTTTAATTGACTGTTTCAGCGTGGTACCACTTTGCTACGTGATCCAAAGCAGAAAAACACAGGATCTGTTCAAGAAGTATGTGAAGAATGCGAAAATATGAGTCTGATGAGGGAAAATCCCAGGCCTAACCTAGACATAACATGCGTTATCCTGTAAAATATTGATCGAAACCAGGTTTAGTCGACTGTTTCAGTGTGGTACCACTGTGCTACGTGATCCAAAGCATAAATAACCCTCGCTCTGGTCAACATATATGTAAAAACTGCGAAAGGATGACCCTGATGAGGGCAAATCCCTGGCCTAAGCTAGACCTAACATGCGTTATCCTCATAGATATTGATCGAAACCAGGTTTAATCCACTGTTTCAGTGTGGTACCACATTACTACGTGATCCAAACCAGTAGAAACTCAGGATCTGTTCAACAAGTATGTGAAGAATGCGAAAGTATGAGCCTGATGAGGGCAAGTCCTAGACCTAACCTAGACCTAACATGTGTAATCCTCTAAAATATTGACGGAAACCAGGTTTAATTGACAGTTTCAGTGTGGTACCACATAACTACGTGATCCAATCCAGAAAAAGCCCAGGATCTAGCCTACAAGTATGAGAAATATGCGAATGTATGAGCCTGATGAGGGCAAATCCTAGACCTAGCCCAGACATAACATGAGTTATCCACTAAAATATTAATCGAAACCAGGTTTAATGGACTGTTTCAGTGTGGTACCACTTTACTACATGATCCAATGCACAAAAACCCCTCGATTAGGTCGACATGTATGTTAAAACTGCGAAAGTATAACCCTGATCAGGGCAAATCCCAGACCTAACCCAGACATAACTTGCGTTATCCTATAAAATATTGATCGAAACAAGGTTTAATTGACTGTTTCAGTGTGGTACCACTTTACTACGTGATCCAATGCACAAAAAAGCCTCGATCAGGTCGACATGTATGTTAAAACTGCGAAAGTATGAGCCTGATGAGAGCATATCCCAGACCTAACCTAGACCTAACATGCGTTATCCTCTAAAATATTGATCGAAACCAGGTTTAATGGACTGTTTCAGTGTGGTACCACATTACTAAGTGATCCAAACAAGAAAAAATCCCAGGATCTGTTCAACAAGTATGTGAAAAATGCGAAAATATGACCCTGATGAGGGCGAATCCCAGACCTATCCCAGATCTACCTTGCCTTATCCTCTAAAATATTGATCGAAACCAGGTTTACTTGACTGTTTCAGTGTGGTACCACATTACTACGTGATCCAAACCAGAAGAAACCCAGGATCTGTTCAACAAGAATGTGAAGAATGCGAAAGTATGAGTCTGATGAGGGAAAATCCCAGGCCTAACCTAGACCTAACATGCGTTATCGTCAAAAATATTGATCGAAACCAGGTTAAATCGACTGTTTCAGTGTGGCACCACGTTACTACGTGATCCAAACCAGAAAAAAACCCCGGCTCTGTTCAACAAGTATGTGAAGAATGCGAAAGTACGTGCCTGACGAGAGCAAATCCCAGACCTAACCTAGAACTAACATGAATTATTCTTTAAAATATTGATCGAAACCAGGTTGAATGGACTGTTTCAGTGTGGTACCACATTACTACGTGATCCAATCCAGAAAAAGCCCAAGATCTCTTCAGCAAGTATGAGAAAAACGCGAAAGTATGAGCCTGATGAAGGCAAATCCCAGACGTATCCTAGACATAACTTGCGTTATCCTCAAAAACATTGATCGAAACCAGGTTTAATTGACTGTTTCAGTGTGGTACCACATTAGTACGTGATCGAAACAAGAAAGAACCCAGGATCTGTTCAACAAGTATGTGAGAAATGCGAAAATATGATCCTGATGAGGGCAAATCCCAGACCTATCCCAGACCTAACGTGCGTCATCCTCTAAAATATTGATCGAAACCAGGTTTAATGGACTTTTTCAGTGTTGTACCACATTACTACGTGATCCAGACCAGTGGAAGCCCAGAATCTGGCCAACAAGTTTGAGTAACATGCGAGGGTATGACCCAGATGAGGGCAAATCCTAGACCAAATCGAGACCTAACATGCGTTATCATCCAAAATATTGATCGATACCAGGTTTAATCGACTGATTCTGTGTGGTACCACATTACTACGTGATTGAAACCAGGAAAATCCAGGATGTGTTCAACAAGTATGTGAAGAATGCGAAAGTATGACCCTGATGAGGGCAAATACCAGAACCTAATCTAGACCTAACATGTGTTATCCACTGAAATATTAATCGAAACCAGGTTTAATTGACTGTTTCAGTGTGGTACCACATTACTACGTGATTGAAACCAGAAAAATCCAGGATATGTTCAACAAGTATATGAAGAATGCGAAAGTATGACCCTGATGAGGGCAAATCCCAGACCTAACCTAGACCTAACATGCGTTATCCTCAAAAATACTGATCGAAACAAGGTTTAATGGACTGTTTCAGTGTGTTACCACATTACTACGTGATCCAAACCAGAAAAAGCCCAGAATCTGGCCATCAAGTATGTGATGAATGCAAAAGCATGAGTCTGATGGGGGCAAATCCCAGGCCTAACCTAGACGTAACATGCGTTATCCTCAAAAATATTGATCGAAACCAGGTTTCATGCACTGTATCAGTGTGATACCACATTACCACGTGATCCAGACCAGAAAAAATCGCAGGATCTGTTCAACAAGTATGTGAAAAATGCGAAAATATGACCCTGATGAGGGCAAATCCCAGACCTATCCCAGACCTAACTTGCGTTATCCTCTAAAATATTGATCGAAACCAGGTTTAATGGACTGTTTCAGTGTGGTACCACTTTACTACGTGATCCAAAGCAGAAAAAATCCTCGATCAGGTCGACATGTATGTTAAAACTGCGAAAGTATGACCCTGACCTGGGTAAATCCCAGACCTAACCTAGACCTAACATGCGTTATCCTCTAAAATATTGATCGAAACCAGGTTTCATGCACTGTATCAGTGTGATACCACATTATCACGTGATCCAAACGAGAAAAAATCCCAGGATCTGGCCATCAAGTATGAGAAATATGCGAAAGTACGAGCCTGATGAGAGCAAATCCCAGACCTAACCTAGATCTAACATGAATTATGCTCTAAAATATTGATCGAAACCAGGTTTAATGATCTGTTTCAGTGTGGTACCACATTATTACGAGATCCAAATCAGAAAAAGCCAGGGATCTGTTCAACAAGTATGTGAAAAAAGCGAAAATATGACCCTGATGAGGGCAAATCCCAGTCCTATCCCAGACCTAGCTTGCGTTATCCTATAAAATATTGATCGAAACCAGGTTTAATTGACTGTTTCAGTGTGGTACCACTTTACTACGTGATCCAAAGCAGAAAAAACCCCCGTTCAGGTCAACATGTATGTTAAAACTGCGAAAGTATGACCCTGATGAGGGAAAATCGCTGTTACCCTATAAAATATTGGTCGAAACGAGGTTTAATTGACTGTCTCAGTGTGGCACCACTTTACTACGTGATCCAAAGCAGAAAAAAACCCAGGATCTGTTCAAGAAGTATGTGAAGAATGCGAAAGTATGAGCCTGATGATGGCAAATCCCAGGACTAACCTAGACATAACATGCGTTATCCTCTAAAATATTGATCGAAACCAGGTTTAATGGACTGTCTCAGTGTGGTACCACTTTACTACGTGATCCAATGCAGAAAAAACCCTCGATCAGGTCGACATGTATGTTAAAACTGCGAATGTATGACCCTGATGAGGGCAAATCCCAGACCTAACCTAGACCTAACATGTGTTATCCACTAAAATATTAATCGAAACCAGGTTTAATGATCTGTTTCAGTGTGGTACCACATTACTACGTGATTGAAACCAGAAAAATCCAGGATATGTTCAACAAGTATGTGAAGAATGCGAAAGTATGAGCCTGATGAGAGCAAATCCCAGACCTAACCTAGATCTAACATGAATTATGCTCTAAAATATTGATCGAAACCAGGTTTAATGGACTGTTTCAGTGTGGTACCACATTGGTACGTGATCCAGACCAGTGAAAGCCCAGAATCTGGCCAACAAGTTTGAGTAACATACGAAAGTATGACCCAGATGGGGGCAAATCCTAGACGAAACCGAGACCTAACATGCGTTATCCTCCAGAATATTGATCGATACCAGGTTTAATCGACTGATTCTGTGTGGTACCACATTACTACGTGATCCAAACTAGAAAAAACCCAGGATCTGTTCAACAAGTATGTGAAGAATACGAAAGAATGAGCCTGATGAGGGCAAATCCTAGACCTAGCCCAGACATAGCATGCGTTATCCTCTAAAATATTGATCGAAACCAGGTGTAATGGACTGTTTCGGTGTGGTACCACTTTACTAAGTGATCCAAAGCAGAAAAAACCCTCGATCAGGTCGACATGTATGTTAAAACTGCGAAAGTATGACCCTGATGAGGGCAAATACCAGACCTAATCTAGACCTAACATGTGTTATCCACTGAAATATTAATCGAAACCAGGTTTAATGATCGGTTTCAGTGTGGTACCACATTACTACGTGATTGAAACCAGAAAAATCCAGGATATGTTCAACAAGTATATGAAGAATGCGAAAGTATGACCCTGATGAGGGCAAATCCCAGACCTAACCTAGACCTAACGTGTGTTATCCTCTAAAATATTAATCGAAACCAGGTTTAATGGCCTGTTTCAGTGTGGTACCACTTTACTACGTCATCCAATCCAGAAAAAGCCCAGGATCTAGCCAACAAGTAGCAGAAATATGCGAAAGTATGAGCCTGATGAGGGCAAATCCTAGACCCAGCCCAGACATAACATGCGTTATCCTCTAAAATATTGATCGAAACCAGGTTTAATTGACTGTTTCATTGTGGTACCACATTACTACGTGATCCAAACCAGAAAAAACCCAGGACCTGTACAACAAGTATGTGAAAAACGCGAAAGTATGAGCCTGATGAGGGCAAATCCCAGACCTATCCCAGACATAACTTGCGTTATCCTCTAAAACATTGTTCGAAACGAGGTTTAATTGACTGTCTCAGTGTGGTACCACTTTACTACGTGATCCAAAGCAGAAAAAAACCCAGGATCTGTTCAAGAAGTATGTGAAGAATGCGAAGGGATGACCCTGATGAGGGCAAATCCCTGGCCTAAGCTAGACCTAACATGCGTTATACTCTAAAATATTCATCGAAACCAGGTTTATTGGACTGTTTCAGTGTGGTACCACATTAGTACGTGATCCAAACAAGAAAAAGCCAGGGATCTGTTCAAAAAGTATGTGAAAAACGCGAAAATATGACCCTGATTTGTGCAATTCCCAGACCTGTCCCTGACCTAACTTGCGTTATCCTATAAAATATTGATCGAAACCAGGTTTAATTGACTGTGTCAGTGTGGTACCACATTACTACGTGATCCAAACCAGAAGAAACCCAGGATCTGTTCAACAAGAATGTGAAGAATGCGAAAGTATGAGTCTGATGAGGGAAAATCCCAGGCCTAACCTAGACCTAACATGCGTTATCGTCAAAAATATTGATCGAAACCAGGTTAAATCGACTGTTTCAGTGTGGCACCACGTTACTACGTGATCCAAACCAGAAAAAACCCCCGGCTCTGTTCGACATGTATGTTAAAACTACGAAAGTTTGACCCTGATGAGGGCAAATCCCAGACCTAACCCAGACATAACTTGCGTTATCCTATAAAATATTGAGCGAAACAAGGTTTAATTGACTGTTTCAGTGTGGTACCACATTACTACGTGATCCAATCCAGAAAAAGCCCAAGATCTCTTCAACAAGTATGTGAAAAACGCGAAAGTATGAGCCTGATGAGGGCAAATCCCAGACGTATCCCAGACATAACTTGCGTTATCCTCAAAAACATTGATCGAAACCAGGTTTAATTGACTGTTTCAGTGTGATACCACATTACCACGTGATCCAAACCAGAAAAAATTGCAGGATCTGTTCAACAAGTATGTGAAAAATGCGAAAATATGACCCTGATGAGGGCAAATCCCAGACCTATCGCAGACCTAACTTGCGTTATCCTCTAAAATATTGATCGAAACCAGGTTTAATGGACTGTTTCAGTGTGGTACCACTTTACTACGTGATCCAAAGCAGAAAAAATCCTCGATCAGGTCGACATGTATGTTAAAACTGCGAAAGTATGACCCTGACGAGGGCAAATCCCAGACCTAACCTAGACCTAACATGCGTTATCCTCTAAAATATTGATCGAATCCAGGTATCATGCACTGTATCAGTGTGATACCACATTACCACGTGATCCAAACAAGAAAAAATCCCAGGATCTGGCCATCAAGTATGAGAAATATGCGAAAGTACGAGCCTGATGAGAGCAAATCCCAGACCTAACCTAGATCTAACATGAATTATGCTCTAAGATATTGATCGAAACCAGGTTTAATGATCTGTTTCAGTGTGGTACCACATTATTACGAGATCCAAATCAGAAAAAGCCAGGGATCTGTTCTACAAGTATGTGAAAAAAGCGAAAATATGACCCTGATGAGGGCAAATCCCAGTCCTATCCCAGACCTAGCTTGCGTTATCCTATAAAATATTGATCGAAACCAGGTTTAATGGACTGTTTCAGTGTGGTACCACTTTACTACGTGATCCAATGCAGAAAAAACCCCCGATCAGGTCAACATGTCTGTTAAAACTGCGAAAGTATGACCCTGATGAGGGAATATCGCTGTCACCCTATAAAATATTGATCGAAACGAGGTTTAATTGACTGTCTCAGAGTGGTACCACTTTACTACGTGATCCAAAGCAGAAAAAAACCCAGGATCTGTTCAAGAAGTATGTGAAGAATGCGAAAGTATGAGCCTGATGATGGCAAATCCCAGGACTAACCTAGACATAACATGCGTTATCCTCTAAAATATTGATCGAAACCAGGTTTAATGGACTGTTTCAGTGTGGTATCACATTACTACGTGATCGAATCAAGAAACAAGCCAGGGTCTGTCCAAGAACTATGTGAATAATGCGAAAGTATGTGACTGATGAGGGCAAATCCTAGACCTAACCTAGGCCTAACATGTGCTTTCCTCTAAAATATTGACGGAAACTACGTTTAAATAACAGTTTCAGTGTGGTACAACATTACAACGTGATCCAATCTAGAAAAAGCCCAGGATCTAGCAAACAAGTATGAGAAATATGCGAAAGTATGAGCCTGATGAGGGCAAATCCTAGGCCTAACCCAGACCTAACACGCGTTATCGTCTAAAATATATATCAAGACCAGGTTTAATTGACTGCTTCAGTGTGGTACCACATTACTGCGTGATCCAAACCAGTGGAAGCATAGGATCTGGCCAGCAAGAATGAGAAATATGCGAAAGTATGAGCCTGATGAGAGCAAATCCCAGACCTAACCTAGACCTAACATGAGTTATCCTCTAAAATATTGATCGAAACCAGGTTTAATGGACTGCTTCAGTGTGGTACCTCATTACTACGTGATCCAAACCAGAAAAAATCCCAGGATCTGTTAAACAAGTATGTGACAAACGCGAAAGTATGAGCCTGATGAGGGCAAATCCCGGAACTATCCCAGACCTAACATGTGTTATGCTTTAAAATATTGACGGAAACCTGGTTTAATTGACAGTTTCAGTGTGATACCACATTACCACGGGATCCAAACCAGAAAATGCCCGGGATCTGGCCAACAAGTATGCGAAAAATGTGAAGGTATGACCCTGATGTGGGCAAATCCCAGGCCTAACATATATCTATAATGCGTTATCCTCTAAAATATTGGTCGAAACCAGGTTTAATTGACTGTTTCAGTGTGTTAACACATTACTACGTGATCCAATCCAGAAAAAATTCCAGGATCTGTTCAACAAGTATGTGAAAAATACGAAAATATGACCCCGATGAGGGCAAATCCCAGACCTATCCCAGACATAACTTGCGTTATCCTCTAAAATATTGGTCGAAACCAGGTTTAATTGACTGTTTCAGTGTGGTACCACATTACTACGTGAACCAAACCAGAAGAAACCCAGGATCTGTTCAACAAGTATGTGAAGAATGCGAAAGTATGAGTCTGATGAGGGAAAATCCCAGGCCTAACCTAGACCTAACATGCGTTATCCCCAATAATATTGATCGAAACCAGGTTTAATGGACTGTTTCAGTGTGGTACCACATTACTACGTGATCCAAACGAGAAAAAAACCCCGGATCTGTTCAACAAGTATGTGAAGAATGCGAAAGTACGAGCCTGATGAGAGCAAATCCCAGACCAAACCTAGACCTAACGTGCGTTATCCTCTAAAATATTGATCGAAATCAGGTTTAATGGACTGTTTCAGTGTGGTACCACTTAACGACGTGATCCAAAGCAGAGAAAACCATCGAACAGGTTTACATGTATGTTAAAACTGCGAAAGGATGACCCTGATGGGGGCAAATCCCTGGCCTAAGCTAGACCTAACATGCGTTATCCTCTTAAATATTGATCGACACCAGGTTTAATGGACTGTTTCAGTGTGGTACCACATTACTACGTGATCCAATCCAGAAAAGCCCAGGATCAGTTCAATAAGTATGTGAAGAATGCGAAAATATGAGTCTGATGAGGGAAAATCCCAGGCCTTACCTAGACCTAGCATGCGTTATCCTCAAAAATATTGATCGAAACAAGGTTTAATTGACTGTTTCAGCGTGGTACCACTTTGCTACGTGATCCAAAGCAGAAAAACACAGGATCTGTTCAAGAAGTATGTGAAGAATGCGAAAATATGAGTCTGATGAGGGAAAATCCCAGGCCTAACCTAGACATAACATGCGTTATCCTGTAAAATATTGATCGAAACCAGGTTTAGTCGACTGTTTCAGTGTGGTACCACTGTGCTACGTGATCCAAAGCATAAATAACCCTCGCTCTGGTCAACATATATGTAAAAACTGCGAAAGGATGACCCTGATGAGGGCAAATCCCTGGCCTAAGCTAGACCTAACATGCGTTATCCTCATAGATATTGATCGAAACCAGGTTTAATCCACTGTTTCAGTGTGGTACCACATTACTACGTGATCCAAACCAGTAGAAACCCAGGATCTGTTCAACAAGTATGTGAAGAATGCGAAAGTATGAGCCTGATGAGGGCAAGTCCTAGACCTAACCTAGACCTAACATGTGTAATCCTCTAAAATATTGACGGAAACCAGGTTTAATTGACAGTTTCAGTGTGGTACCACATAACTACGTGATCCAATCCAGAAAAAGCCCAGGATCTAGCCTACAAGTATGAGAAATATGCGAATGTATGAGCCTGATGAGGGCAAATCCTAGACCTAGCCCAGACATAACATGAGTTATCCACTAAAATATTAATCGAAACCAGGTTTAATGGACTGTTTCAGTGTGGCACCACGTTACTACGTGATCCAAACCAGAAAAAAACCCCGGCTCTGTTCAACAAGTATGTGAAGAACGCGAAAGTACGTGCCTGACGAGAGCAAATCCCAGACCTAACCTAGAACTAACATGAATTATTCTTTAAAATATTGATCGAAACCAGGTTGAATGGACTGTTTCAGTGTGGTACCACATTACTACGTGATCCAATCCAGAAAAAGCCCAAAATCTCTTCAACAAGTATGTGAAAAACGCGAAAGTATGAGCCTGATGAAGGCAAATCCCAGACGTATCCTAGACATAACTTGCGTTATCCTCAAAAACATTGATCGAAACCAGGTTTAATTGACTGTTTCAGTGTGGTACCACATTAGTACGTGATCGAAACAAGAAAAAACCCAGGATCTGTTCAACAAGTATGTGAGAAATGCGAAAATATGACCCTGATGAGGGCAAATCCCAGACCTATCCCAGACCTAACGTGCGTCATCCTATAAAATATTGATCGAAACCAGGTTTAATGGACTTTTTCAGTGTGGTACCACATTACTACGTGATCCAGACCAGTGGAAGCCCAGAATCTGGCCAACAAGTTTGAGTAACATGCGAGAGTATGACCCAGATGAGGGCAAATCCTAGACCAAATCGAGACCTACCATGCGTTATCATCCAAAATATTGATCGATACCAGGTTTAATCGACTGATTCTGTGTGGTACCACATTACAACGTGATTGAAACCAGGAAAATCCAGGATGTGTTCAACAAGTATGTGAAGAATGCGAAAGTATGAGTCTGATGAGGGAAAATCCCTGGCCTAACCTAGACCTAACATGCGTTAACCTCAAAAATACTGATCGAAACAAGGTTTAATGGACTGTTTCAGTGTGTTACCACATTACTACGTGATCCAAACCAGAAAAAGCCCAGAATCTGTTCAAGAAGTATGTGAAGAATGCGAAAGTATGAGCCTGATGATGGCAAATCCCAGGACTAACCTAGACATAACATGCGTTATCCTCTAAAATATTGATCGAAACCAGGTTTAATGGACTGTTTCAGTGTGGTACCACATTGGTACGTGATCCAGACCAGTGAAAGCCCAGAATCTGGCCAACAAGTTTGAGTAACATACGAAAGTATGACCCAGATGAGGGCAAATCCTAGACGAAACCGAGACCTAACATGCGTTATCCTCCAGAATATTGATCGATACCAGGTTTAATCGACTGATTCTGTGTGGTACCACATTACTACGTGATCCAAACTAGAAAAAACCCAGGATCTGTTCAACAAGTATGTGAAGAATACGAAAGAATGAGCCTGATGAGGACAAATCCTAGACCTAGCCCAGACATAGCATGCGTTATGCTCTAAAATATTGATCGAAACCAGGTGTAATGGACTGTTTCGGTGTGGTACCACTTTACTACGTGATCCAAAGCAGAAAAAACCCTCGATCAGGTCGACATGTATGTTAAAACTGCGAAAGTATGACCCTGATGAGGGCAAATACCAGAACCTAATCTAGACCTAACATGTGTTATCCACTGAAATATTAATCGAAACCAGGTTTAATTGACTGTTTCAGTGTGGTACCACATTACTACGTGATTGAAACCAGAAAAATCCAGGATATGTTCAACAAGTATATGAAGAATGCGAAAGTATGACCCTGATGAGGGCAAATCCCAGACCTAACCTAGACCTAACATGCGTTATCCTCAAAAATACTGATCGAAACAAGGTTTAATGGACTGTTTCAGTGTGTTACCACATTACTACGTGATCCAAACCAGAAAAAGCCCAGAATCTGGCCATCAAGTATGTGATGAATGCAAAAGCATGAGTCTGATGGGGGCAATAGGCCTAACCTAGACGTAACATGCGTTATCCTCAAAAATATTGATCGAAACCAGGTTTCATGCACTGTATCAGTGTGATACCACATTACCACGTGATCCAGACCAGAAAAAATCGCAGGATCTGTTCAACAAGTATGTGAAAAATGCGAAAATATGACCCTGATGAGGGCAAATCCCAGACCTATCCCAGACCTAACTTGCGTTATCCTCAAAGATATTGATCGAAACCAGGTTTAATGGACTGTTTCAGTGTGGTACCACACTACTGCGTGATCCAAACCAGTGGAAGCATAGGATCTGGCCAGCAAGAATGAGAAATATGCGAAAGTATGAGCCTGATGAGAGCAAATCCCAGACCTAACCTAGACCTAACATGAGTTATCCTCTAAAATATTGATCGAAACCAGGTTTAATGGACTGCTTCAGTGTGGTACCTCATTACTACGTGATCCAAACCAGAAAAAATCCCAGGATCTGTTCAGCAAGTATGTGAAAAATGCGAAAATATGACCCTGATGAGGGCAAATCCCCGACCTATCCCAGACCTAACTTGCGTTATCCTCAAAGATATTGATCGAAACCAGGTTTAATGGACTGTTTCAGTGTGGTACCACTTTACTACGTGATCCAAAGCAGAAAAAATCCTCGATCAGGTCGACATGTATGTTAAAACTGCGAAAGTATGACCCTGACCTGGGTAAATCCCAGACCTAACCTAGACCTAACATGCGTTATCCTCTAAAATATTGATCGAAACCAGGTTTCATGCACTGTATCAGTGTGATACCACATTATCACGTGATCCAAACGAGAAAAAATCCCAGGATCTGGCCATCAAGTATGAGAAATATGCGAAAGTACGAGCCTGATGAGAGCAAATCCCAGACCTAACCTAGATCTAACATGACTTATGCTCTAAAATATTGATCGAAACCAGGTTTAATGATCTGTTTCAGTGTGGTACCACATTATTACGAGATCCAAATCAGAAAAAGCCAGGGATCTGTTCAACAAGTATGTGAAAAAAGCGAAAATATGACCCTGATGAGGGCAAATCCCAGTCCTATCCCAGACCTAGCTTGCGTTATCCTATAAAATATTGATCGAAACCAGGTTTAATTGACTGTTTCAGTGTGGTACCACTTTACTACGTGATCCAAAGCAGAAAAAACCCCCGTTCAGGTCAACATGTATGTTAAAACTGCGAAAGTATGACCCTGATGAGGGAAAATCGCTGTTACCCTATAAAATATTGGTCGAAACGAGGTTTAATTGACTGTCTCAGTGTGGTACCACTTTACTACGTGATCCAAAGCAGAAAAAAATCCAGGATCTGTTCAAGAAGTATGTGAAGAATGCGAAAGTATGAGCCTGATGATGGCAAATCCCAGGACTAACCTAGACATAACATGCGTTATCCTCTAAAATATTGATCGAAACCAGGTTTAATGGACTGTCTCAGTGTGGTACCACTTTACTACGTGATCCAATGCAGAAAAAACCCTCGATCAGGTCGACATGTATGTTAAAACTGCGAATGTATGACCCTGATGAGGGCAAATCCCAGACCTAACCTAGACCTAACATGTGTTACCCACTAAAATATTAATAGAAACCAGGTTTAATGATCTGTTTCAGTGTGGTACCACATTACTACGTGATTGAAACCAGAAAAATCCAGGATATGTTCAACAAGTATGTGAAGAATGCGAAAGTATGAGCCTGATGAGAGCAAATCCCAGACCTAACCTAGATCTAACATGAATTATGCTCTAAAATATTGATCGAAACCAGGTTTAATGGACTGTTTCAGTGTGGTACCACATTGGTACGTGATCCAGACCAGTGAAAGCCCAGAATCTGGCCAACAAGTTTGAGTAACATACGAAAGTATGACCCAGATGAGGGCAAATCCTAGACGAAACCGAGACCTAACATGCGTTATCCTCCAGAATATTGATCGATACCAGGTTTAATCGACTGATTCTGTGTGGTACCACATTACTACGTGATCCAAACTAGAAAAAACCCAGGATCTGTTCAACAAGTATGTGAAGAATACGAAAGAATGAGCCTGATGAGGGCAAATCCTAGACCTAGCCCAGACATAGCATGCGTTATCCTCTAAAATATTGATCGAAACCAGGTGTAATGGACTGTTTCGGTGTGGTACCACTTTACTACGTGATCCAAAGCAGAAAAAACCCTCGATCAGGTCGACATGTATGTTAAAACTGCGAAAGTATGACCCTGATGAGGGCAAATACCAGACCTAATCTAGACCTAACATGTGTTATCCACTGAAATATTAATCGAAACCAGGTTTAATGATCTGTTTCAGTGTGGTACCACATTACTACGTGATTGAAACCAGAAAAATCCAGGATATGTTCAACAAGTATATGAAGAATGCGAAAGTATGACCCTGATGAGGGCAAATCCCAGACCTAACCTAGACCTAACGTGTGTTATCCTCTAAAATATTAATCGAAACCAGGTTTAATGGCCTGTTTCAGTGTGGTGCCACTTTACTACGTCATCCAATCCAGAAAAAGCCCAGGATCTAGCCAACAAGTAGCAGAAATATGCGAAAGTATGAGCCTGATGAGGGCAAATCCTAGACCCAGCCCAGACATAACATGCGTTATCCTCTAAAATATTGATCGAAACCAGGTTTAATTGACTGTTTCATTATGGTACCACATTACTACGTGATCCAAACCAGAAAAAACCCAGGACCTGTACAACAAGTATGTGAAAAATGCGAAAGTATGAGCATGATGAGGGCAAATCCCAGACCTATCCCAGACATAACTTGCGTTATCCTCTAAAACATTGTTCGAAACGAGGTTTAATTGACTGTCTCAGTGTGGTACCACTTTACTACGTGATCCAAAGCAGAAAAAAACCCAGGATCTGTTCAAGAAGTATGTGAAGAATGCGAAGGGATGACCCTGATTTGTGCAATTCCCAGACCTGTCCCTGACCTAACTTGCGTTGTCCTATAAAATATTGATAGAAACCAGGTTTAATTGACTGTGTCAGTGTGGTACCACATTACTACGTGATCCAAACCAGAAGAAACCCAGGATCTGTTCAACAAGAATGTGAAGAATGCGAAAGTATGAGTCTGATGAGGGAAAATCCCAGGCCTAACCTAGACCTAACATGCGTTATCGTCAAAAATATTGATCGAAACCAGGTTAAATCGACTGTTTCAGTGTGGCACCACGTTACTACGTGATCCAAACCAGAAAAAAACCCCGGCTCTGTTCGACATGTATGTTAAAACTGCGAAAGTCTGACCCTGATGAGGGCAAATCCCAGACCTAACCCAGACATAACTTGCGTTATCCTATAAAATATTGAGCGAAACAAGGTTTAATTGACTGTTTCAGTGTGGTACCACATTACTACGTGATCCAATCCAGAAAAAGCCCAAGATCTCTTCAACAAGTATGTGAAAAACGCGAAAGTATGAGCCTGATGAGGGCAAATCCCAGACGTATCCCAGACATAACTTGCGTTATCCTCAAAAACATTGATCGAAACCAGGTTTAATTGACTGTTTCAGTGTGATACCACATTACCACGTGATCCAAACCAGAAAAAATCGCAGGATCTGTTCAACAAGTATGTGAAAAATGCGAAAATATGACCCTGATGAGGGCAAATCCCAGACCTATCGCAGACCTAACTTGCGTTATCCTCTAAAATATTGATCGAAACCAGGTTTAATGGACTGTTTCAGTGTGGTACCACTTTACTACGTGATCCAAAGCAGAAAAAATCCTCGATCAGGTCGACATGTATGTTAAAACTGCGAAAGTATGACCCTGACGAGGGCAAATCCCAGACCTAACCTAGACCTAACATGCGTTATCCTCTAAAATATTGATCGAATCCAGGTATCATGCACTGTATCAGTGTGATACCACATTACCACGTGATCCAAACAAGAAAAAATCCCAGGATCTGGCCATCAAGTATGAGAAATATGCGAAAGTACGAGCCTGATGAGAGCAAATCCCAGACCTAACCTAGATCTAACATGAATTATGCTCTAAGATATTGATCGAAACCAGGTTTAATGATCTGTTTCAGTGTGGTACCACATTATTACGAGATCCAAATCAGAAAAAGCCAGGGATCTGTTCTACAAGTATGTGAAAAAAGCGAAAATATGACCCTGATGAGGGCAAATCCCAGTCCTATCCCAGACCTAGCTTGCGTTATCCTATAAAATATTGATCGAAACCAGGTTTAATGGACTGTTTCAGTGTGGTACCACTTTACTACGTGATCCAATGCAGAAAAAACCCCCGATCAGGTCAACATGTCTGTTAAAACTGCGAAAGTATGACCCTGATGAGGGAATATCGCTGTCACCCTATAAAATATTGATCGAAACGAGGTTTAATTGACTGTCTCAGAGTGGTACCACTTTACTACGTGATCCAAAGCAGAAAAAAACCCAGGATCTGTTCAAGAAGTATGTGAAGAATGCGAAAGTATGAGCCTGATGATGGCAAATCCCAGGACTAACCTAGACATAACATGCGTTATCCTCTAAAATATTGATCGAAACCAGGTTTAATGGACTGTTTCAGTGTGGTATCACATTACTACGTGATCGAATCAAGAAACAACCCAGGGTCTGTCCAAGAACTATGTGAATAATGCGAAAGTATGTGACTGATGAGGGCAAATCCTAGACCTAACCTAGGTCTAACATGTGCTTTCCTCTAAAATATTGACGGAAACTACGTTTAAATGACAGTTTCAGTGTGGTACAACATTACAACGTGATCCAATCTAGAAAAAGCCCAGGATCTAGCAAACAAGTATGAGAAATATGCGAAAGTATGAGCCTGATGAGGGCAAATCCTAGGACTAACCCAGACCTAACACGCGTTATCGTCTAAAATATATATCAAGACCAGGTTTAATTGACTGCTTCAGTGTGGTACCACATTACTGCGTGATCCAAACCAGTGGAAGCATAGGATCTGGCCAGCAAGAATGAGAAATATGCGAAAGTATGAGCCTGATGAGAGCAAATCCCAGACCTAACCTAGACCTAACATGAGTTATCCACTAAAATATTAATCGAAACCAGGTTTAATGGACTGTTTCAGTGTGGTACCACTTTACTACGTGATCCAATGCACAAAAACCCCTCGATTAGGTCGACATGTATGTTAAAACTGCGAAAGTATGACCCTGATCAGGGCAAATCCCAGACCTAACCCAGACATAACTTGCGTTATCCTATAAAATATTGATCGAAACAAGGTTTAATTGACTGTTTCAGTGTGGTACCACTTTACTACGTGATCCAATGCACAAAAACCCCTCGATTAGGTCGACATGTATGTTAAAACTGCGAAAGTATGACCCTGATCAGGGCAAATCCCAGACCTAACCCAGACATAACATGCGTTATCCTCTAAAATATTGATCGAAACCAGGTTTAATTGACTGTTTCAGTGTGGTACCACATTACTACCTGATCCCAACCGGAATAAACTCAGGATGTGTTCAACAAGTATGTGAAGAATGCGAAAGTATGAGTCTGATGAGGGCAAATCCCAGGCCTAATCTAGACCTAACATGAGTTATCGTCTAAAATATTGATCGAAACCAGGTTTAATGGCCTGTTTCAGTGTGGTACCACATTACTACGTGATCCAGACCAGTGAAAGGCCGGAATCTGGCCAACAAGTTTGAGTAACATGCGAAAGTATGACCCAAATGAAGGCAAATCCTAGACCAAACCGAGACCAAACATGCGTTATCCTCAAAAATATTGATCGATACCAGGTTTAATTGACTGATTCTGTGTGGTACCACATTACTACGTGATCCAAACTAGAAAAAACCCAGGATCTGTTCAACATGTATGTGAAGAATGCGAAAGTATGAGTCTGATGGGGGCAAATCCCAGGCCTAACCTAGACCTAACATGTGTTATCCTCTGAAATATTGATCGAAACCAAGTTTCATGGACTGTATCAGTGTGATACCACATTACCACGTGATCCAAACCAGAAAAAGCCCGGGATCTGGCCAACAAGTATGCGAAAAATGTGAAAGTCTGATCCTGATGTGGGCAAATCTCAGGCCTAACCGAGACCTAACATGCGTTATCCTCTAAAATATTGATCGAAACCAGGTTTAATTGACTGTTTCAGTGTGGCACCACATTACTACGTGATCGAAACCAGAAAAAACGTAGAATCTGTTCAAGAAGTGTGTGAAGAATGCGAAAGTATGAGCCCGATGATGGCAAATCCGAGGCCTAACCTAGACATAACATGCGTTATCCTCTAAAATATTGACGGAAACCAGGTTTAATTGACAGTTTCAGTGTGGTACCACATAACTACGTCATCCAATCCAGAAAAAGCCCAGGATCAGGTCAACATGTATGTTAAAACTGCGAAAGTATGACCCTGATGAGGGAAAATCTCAGACCTAACCTAGACCTAACATGTGTTATCCACTAAAATATTAATCGAAACCTGGTTTAATGATCTGTTTCAGTGTGGTACCACATTACTACGTGATTGAGACCAGAAAAATCCAGGATATGTTCAACAAGTATGTGAAGAATGCGAAAGTATGAGTCTGATGAGGGAAAATCCCTGGCCTAAACTTGACCTAACATGCGTTATCCTCAAAAATATTGATCGAAACAAGGTTTAATGGACTGTTTCAGTGTGGTACCACTTTACTGCGTGATCCAAAGCAGAAGAAACCCCTGATCAGGTAAACATGTATGTTAAAACTGCGAAAGTATGACCCTGATGAGGGAAAATCGCTGTCACACTATAAAATATTGATCGAAACGAGGTTTAATTGACTGTCTCAGAGTGGTACCACTTTACTACGTGATCCGAAGCAGAAAAAGCCCAGGTTCTGTTCAAGAAGTATGTGAAGAAAGCGAAAGTATGAGCCTGATGATGGCAAATCCCAGGACTAACCTAGACATAACATGCGTTATCCTCTAAAATATTGATCGAATCCAGTCTTAATGGACAGTTTTAGTGCGGTACCATTTTACTACGTGATCCAATGCAGAAATAACCCTTGATCAGGTCAACATGTATGTTAAAACTGCGAAAGCATGACCCTGATAAGGGCAAATCCCAGACCTGACCTAGACCTAACGTATGTTATCCTCTAAAATATTGACGGAAACCACGTTTAAATGACAGTTTCAGTGTGATACCACAATACCACGTGATCCAAACCAGAAAGAATACCAGGATCTGTTCAACAAGTATGTGAAAAATGCGAAAATATGACCCTGATGAGGGCAAATCCCACACCTATCCCAGACCTAACTTGCGTTGTCCTGTAAAGTATTGATCGAAACCAGGTTTAATTGATTGTTTCAGTGTGGTACCACATTTCTACCTGATCCAAACCGGAAAAAACTCAGGATGTGATCAACAAGTATGTGAAGAATGCGAAAGTATGAGTCTGATGAGGGCAAATCCCAGGCCTAATCTAGACCTAACATGAGTTATCCTCTAAAATATTAATCGAAACCAGGTTTAATGGCCTGTTTCAGTGTGGTACCACATTACTACGTGATCGAAAGAAGAAAAAACCCAGGATCTGTTCAAGAAGTATGTGAAGAATGCGAAAGTATGAGACTGATGAGGGCAAATCCTAGTCCTAGCCCAGACATAACATGTGTTATCCTCTAAAATATTGACGGAAACAAGGTTTCGTGGACTGTAGCAGTGTGATGCCACATTACCACGTGATCCAAACCAGAAAAAGCCCGGGATCTGGCCAACAAGTATGCGAAACATGTGAAAGTATGACCCTGAAGTGGGCAAATCTCTGCCCTAACCGAGACCTAACAAGCGTTATCCTCTAAAATATTGACCGAAACCAGGTTTAGTGGACTGTTTCAGTGTGGTACCATATTACTACGTGATCCAGACCAGTGAAAGGCCGGAATCTGGCCAACAAGTTTGAGTAACATGCGAAAGTATGACCCAAATGAGGGCAAATCCTAGACCTAACCCAGACCTAAAATGTGTAGTCCTCTAGAATATTGACGGAAACCAGGTTTAATTGACAGTTTCAGTGTGGCACCACATTACTACGTCATCCAATCCAGAAAAAGCCCAGGATCTAGCCAACAAGTAGGAGAAAAACGCGAAAGTATGAGCCTGATGAGGGCAAATCCCAGACCTATCCCAGACATAACTTGCGTTATCTTCTAAAATATTGATCGAATCCAGTTTTAATGGACAGTTTTAGTGCGGTACCACTTTACTACGTGATCCAATGCAGAAAAAACCCTTGATCAGGTCAACATGTATGTTAAAACTGCGAAAGTATGACCCTGATAAGGGCAAATCCCAGACCTGACCTAGACCTAACGTGTGTTATCCTCCAAAATATTGACGGAAACCACGTTTAAATGTCAGTTTCAGTGTGATACCACAATACCACGTGATCCAAACCAGAAAGAATCCCAGGATCTGTTCAACAAGTATGTGAAAAATGCGAAAATATGACCCTGATGAGGGCAAATCCCACACCTATCCCAGACCTAACTTGCGTTGTCCTCTAAAATATTGATCGAGACCAGGTTTAATTGATTGTTTCAGTGTGGTACCACATTTCTACCTGATCCAAACCGGAAAAAACTCAGGATGTGTTCAACAAGTATGTGAAGAATGTGAAAGTATGAGTCTGATGAGGGCAAATCCCAGGCCTTATCTAGACCTAACATGAGTTATCGTCTAAAATATTGATCGAAACCAGGTTTAATGGACTGTTTCAGTGTGGTACCACATTAGTACGTGATCCAGACCAGTGAAAGCCCAGAATCTGGCCAACAAGTTTGAGTAACATGCGAAAGTATGACCCTGATGAGGGCAAATCCCAGACCTAACCTAGACCTAACGTGTGTTATCCTCTAAAATATTAATCGAAACCAGGTTTAATGGCCTGTTTCAGTGTGGTACCACATTACTACGTGATCGAAAGAAGAAAAAACCCAGGATCTGTTCAAGAAGTATGTGAAGAATGCGAAAGTATGAGACTGATGAGGGCAAGTCCTAGACCTAGCCCAGACATAACATGTGTTATCCTCTAAAATATTGACGGAAACAAGGCTTCGTGGACTGTAGCGGTGTGATGCCACATTACCACGTGATCCAAACCAGAAAAAGCCCGGGATCTGGCCAACAAGTATGCGAAAAATGTGAAAGTATGACCCTGAAGTGGGCAAATCTCTGTCCTAACCGAGACCTAACTTGCGTGATACTCTAAAATATTGATCGAAACCAGGTTTAATGGACTTTTTCAGTGTGCTACCACATTACTACGTGATCCAGACCAGTGGAAGCCCAGAATCTGGCCAACAAGTTTGAGTAACATGCGAGAGTATGACCCAGATGAGGGCAAATCCTAGACCAAATCGAGACCTAACATACGTTATCATCCAAAATATTGATCGATACCAGGTTTAATCGACTGATTCTGTGTGGTACCACATTACTACGTGATGCCAAGCAGAAAAAACCCTCGATCAGGTCGACATGTATGTGAAAACTGCGAATGTATAACCCTGATGAGGGCAAATCCCAGACCTAACCTAGGCCTAACATGTGTTATCCACTAAAATATTAATCGAAACCAGGTTTAATGATCTGTTTCAGTGTGGTACCACATTACTACGTGATTGAAACCAGGAAAATCCAGGATGTGTTCAACAAGTATGTGAAGAATGCGAAAGTATGAGTCTGATGAGGGAAAATCCCTGGCCTATCCCAGACCTAACTTGCGTTATCCTCTAAAATATTGATCGAAACCGGGTTTAATGGACTGTTTCAGTGTGGTACCACTTTACTACGTGATCCAATGCAGAAAAAATCCTCGATCAGGTAGACATGTATGTTAAAACTGCGAAAGTATGACCCTGACGAGGGCAAATCCCAGACCTAACCTAGACCTAACATGCGTGATCCTCTAAAATATTGATCGAAACCAGGTTTAATGGACTTTTTCAGTGTGGTACCACATTACTACGTGATCCAGACCAGTGGAAGCCCAGAATCTGGCCAACAAGTTTGAGTAACATGCGAGAGTATGACCCAGATGAGGGCAAATCCTAGACCAAATCGAGACCTAACATACGTTATCATCCAAAATATTGATCGATACCAGGTTTAATCGACTGATTCTGTGTGGTACCACATTACTACGTGATGCCAAGCAGAAAGAACCCTCGATCAGGTCGACATGTATGTGAAAACTGCGAATGTATGACCCTGATGAGGGCAAATCCCAGACCTAACCTAGGCCTAACATGTGTTATCCTCAAAAATATTGATCGAAACAAGGTTTAATGGACAGTTTCAGTGTGGTACCACTTTACTACGTGATCCAAAGCAGAAGAAACCCCTGATCAGGTCAACATGTATGTTAAAACTGCGAAAGTATGACCCTGATGAGGGAAAATCGCTGTCACCCTATAAAATATTGATCGAAACGAGGTTTAATTGACTGTCTCAGAGTGGTACCACTTTACTACGTGATCCGAAGCAGAAAAAGCCCAGGATCTGTTCAAGAAGTATGTGAAGAAAGCGAAAGTATGAGCCTGATGATGGCAAATCACAGGACTATCCCAGACCTAACTTGCGTTATCCTCAAAGATATTGATCGAAACCAGGTTTAATGGACTGTTTCAGTGTGGTACCACTTTACTACGTGATCCAAAGCAGAAAAAATCCTCGATCAGGTCGACATGTATGTTAAAACTGCGAAAGTATGACCCTGACCTGGGTAAATCCCAGACCTAACCTAGACCTAACATGCGTTATCCTCTAAAATATTGATCGAAACCAGGTTTCATGCACTGTATCAGTGTGATACCACATTATCACGTGATCCAAACGAGAAAAAATCCCAGGATCTGGCCATCAAGTATGAGAAATATGCGAAAGTACGAGCCTGATGAGAGCAAATCCCAGACCTAACCTAGATCTAACATGAATTATGCTCTAAAATATTGATCGAAACCAGGTTTAATGATCTGTTTCAGTGTGGTACCACATTATTACGAGATCCAAATCAGAAAAAGCCAGGGATCTGTTCAACAAGTATGTGAAAAAAGCGAAAATATGACCCTGATGAGGGCAAATCCCAGTCCTATCCCAGACCTAGCTTGCGTTATCCTATAAAATATTGATCGAAACCAGGTTTAATTGACTGTTTCAGTGTGGTACCACTTTACTACGTGATCCAAAGCAGAAAAAACCCCCGTTCAGGTCAACATGTATGTTAAAACTGCGAAAGTATGACCCTGATGAGGGAAAATCGCTGTCACACTATAAAATATTGATCGAAACGAGGTTTAATTGACTGTCTCAGAGTGGTACCACTTTACTACGTGATCCGAAGCAGAAAAAGCCCAGGTTCTGTTCAAGAAGTATGTGAAGAAAGCGAAAGTATGAGCCTGATGATGGCAAATCCCAGGACTAACCTAGACATAACATGCGTTATCCTCTAAAATATTGATCGAATCCAGTTTTAATGGACAGTTTTAGTGCGGTACCATTTTACTACGTGATCCAATGCAGAAATAACCCTTGATCAGGTCAACATGTATGTTAAAACTGCGAAAGCATGACCCTGATAAGGGCAAATCCCAGACCTGACCTAGACCTAACGTATGTTATCCTCTAAAATATTGACGGAAACCACGTTTAAATGACAGTTTCAGTGTGATACCACAATACCACGTGATCCAAACCAGAAAGAATACCAGGATCTGTTCAACAAGTATGTGAAAAATGCGAAAATATGACCCTGATGAGGGCAAATCCCACACCTATCCCAGACCTAACTTGCGTTGTCCTGTAAAGTATTGATCGAAACCAGGTTTAATTGATTGTTTCAGTGTGGTACCACATTTCTACCTGATCCAAACCGGAAAAAACTCAGGATGTGATCAACAAGTATGTGAAGAATGCGAAAGTATGAGTCTGATGAGGGCATATCCCAGGCCTAATCTAGACCTAACATGAGTTATCCTCTAAAATATTAATCGAAACCAGGTTTAATGGCCTGTTTCAGTGTGGTACCACATTACTACGTTATCGAAAGAAGAAAAAACCCAGGATCTGTTCAAGAAGTATGTGAAGAATGCGAAAGTATGAGACTGATGAGGGCAAATCCTAGTCCTAGCCCAGACATAACATGTGTTATCCTCTAAAATATTGACGGAAACAAGGTTTCGTGGACTGTAGCAGTGTGATGCCACATTACCACGTGATCCAAACCAGAAAAAGCCCGGGATCTGGCCAACAAGTATGCGAAACATGTGAAAGTATGACCCTGAAGTGGGCAAATCTCTGCCCTAACCGAGACCTAACAAGCGTTATCCTCTAAAATATTGACCGAAACCAGGTTTAGTGGACTGTTTCAGTGTGGTACCACATTACTACGTGATCCAGACCAGTGAAAGGCCGGAATCTGGCCAACAAGTTTGAGTAACATGCGAAAGTATGACCCAAATGAGGGCAAATCCTAGACCTAACCTAGACCTAAAATGTGTAGTCCTCTAAAATATTGACGGAAACCAGGTTTAATTGACAGTTTCAGTGTGGCACCACATTACTACGTCATCCAATCCAGAAAAAGCCCAGGATCTAGCCAACAAGTAGGAGAAAAACGCGAAAGTATGAGCCTGATGAGGGCAAATCCCAGACCTATCCCAGACATAACTTGCGTTATCTTCTAAAATATTGATCGAATCCAGTTTTAATGGACAGTTTTAGTGCGGTACCACTTTACTACGTGATCCAATGCAGAAAAAACCCTCGATCAGGTCAACATGTATGTTAAAACTGCGAAAGTATGACCCTGATAAGGGCAAATCCCAGACCTGACCTAGACCTAACGTGTGTTATCCTCCAAAATATTGACGGAAACCACGTTTAAATGTCAGTTTCAGTGTGATACCACAATACCACGTGATCCAAACCAGAAAGAATCCCAGGATCTGTTCAACAAGTATGTGAAAAATGCGAAAATATGACCCTGATGAGGGCAAATCCCACACCTATCCCAGACCTAACTTGCGTTGTCCTCTAAAATATTGATCGAGACCAGGTTTAATTGATTGTTTCAGTGTGGTACCACATTTCTACCTGATCCAAACCGGAAAAAACTCAGGATGTGTTCAACAAGTATGTGAAGAATGTGAAAGTATGAGTCTGATGAGGGCAAATCCCAGGCCTTATCTAGACCTAACATGAGTTATCGTCTAAAATATTGATCGAAACCAGGTTTAATGGACTGTTTCAGTGTGGTACCACATTAGTACGTGATCCAGACCAGTGAAAGCCCAGAATCTGGCCAGCAAGTTTGAGTAACATGCGAAAGTATGACCCTGATGAGGGCAAATCCCAGACCTAACCTAGACCTAACGTGTGTTATCCTCTAAAATATTAATCGAAACCAGGTTTAATGGCCTGTTTCAGTGTGGTACCACATTACTACGTGATCGAAAGAAGAAAAAACCCAGGATCTGTTCAAGAAGTATGTGAAGAATGCGAAAGTATGAGACTGATGAGGGCAAATCCTAGACCTAGCCCAGACATAACATGTGTTATCCTCTAAAATATTGACGGAAACAAGGTTTCGTGGACTGTAGCGGTGTGATGCCACATTACCACGTGATCCAAACCAGAAAAAGCCCGGGATCTGGCCAACAAGTATGCGAAAAATGTGAAAGTATGACCCTGAAGTGGGCAAATCTCTGTCCTAACCGAGACCTAACTTGCGTGATACTCTAAAATATTGATCGAAACCAGGTTTAATGGACTTTTTCAGTGTGCTACCACATTACTACGTGATCCAGACCAGTGGAAGCCCAGAATCTGGCCAACAAGTTTGAGTAACATGCGAGAGTATGACCCAGATGAGGGCAAATCCTAGACCAAATCGAGACCTAACATACGTTATCATCCAAAATATTGATCGATACCAGGTTTAATCGACTGATTCTGTGTGGTACCACATTACTACGTGATGCCAAGCAGAAAAAACCCTCGATCAGGTCGACATGTATGTGAAAACTGCGAATGTATAACCCTGATGAGGGCAAATCCCAGACCTAACCTAGGCCTAACATGTGTTATCCACTAAAATATTAATCGAAACCAGGTTTAATGATCTGTTTCAGTGTGGTACCACATTACTACGTGATTGAAACCAGGAAAATCCAGGATGTGTTCAACAAGTATGTGAAGAATGCGAAAGTATGAGTCTGATGAGGGAAAATCCCTGGCCTATCCCAGACCTAACTTGCGTTATCCTCTAAAATATTGATCGAAACCGGGTTTAATGGACTGTTTCAGTGTGGTACCACTTTACTACGTGATCCAATGCAGAAAAAATCCTCGATCAGGTCGACATGTATGTTAAAACTGCGAAAGTATGACCCTGACGAGGGCAAATCCTAGACCTAACCTAGACCTAACATGCGTGATCCTCTAAAATATAGATCGAAACCAGGTTTAATGGACTTTTTCAGTGTGGTACCACATTACTACGTGATCCAGACCAGTGGAAGCCCAGAATCTGGCCAACAAGTTTGAGTAACATGCGAGAGTATGACCCAGATGAGGGCAAATCCTAGACCAAATCGAGACCTAACATACGTTATCATCCAAAATATTGATCGATACCAGGTTTAATCGACTGATTCTGTGTGGTACCACATTACTACGTGATGCCAAGCAGAAAGAACCCTCGATCAGGTCGACATGTATGTGAAAACTGCGAATGTATGACCCTGATGAGGGCAAATCCCAGACCTAACCTAGGCCTAACATGTGTTATCCTCAAAAATATTGATCGAAACAAGGTTTAATGGACAGTTTCAGTGTGGTACCACTTTACTACGTGATCCAAAGCAGAAGAAACCCCTGATCAGGTCAACATGTATGTTAAAACTGCGAAAGTATGACCCTGATGAGGGAAAATCGCTGTCACCCTATAAAATATTGATCGAAACGAGGTTTAATTGACTGTCTCAGAGTGGTACCACTTTACTACGTGATCCGAAGCAGAAAAAGCCCAGGATCTGTTCAAGAAGTATGTGAAGAAAGCGAAAGTATGAGCCTGATGATGGCAAATCCCAGGACTATCCCAGACCTAACTTGCGTTATCCTCAAAGATATTGATCGAAACCAGGTTTAATGGACTGTTTCAGTGTGGTACCACTTTACTACGTGATCCAAAGCAGAAAAAATCCTCGATCAGGTCGACATGTATGTTAAAACTGCGAAAGTATGACCCTGACCTGGGTAAATCCCAGACCTAACCTAGACCTAACATGCGTTATCCTCTAAAATATTGATCGAAACCAGGTTTCATGCACTGTATCAGTGTGATACCACATTATCACGTGATCCAAACGAGAAAAAATCCCAGGATCTGGCCATCAAGTATGAGAAATATGCGAAAGTACGAGCCTGATGAGAGCAAATCCCAGACCTAACCTAGATCTAACATGAATTATGCTCTAAAATATTGATCGAAACCAGGTTTAATGATCTGTTTCAGTGTGGTACCACATTATTACGAGATCCAAATCAGAAAAAGCCAGGGATCTGTTCAACAAGTATGTGAAAAAAGCGAAAATATGACCCTGATGAGGGCAAATCCCAGTCCTATCCCAGACCTAGCTTGCGTTATCCTATAAAATATTGATCGAAACCAGGTTTAATTGACTGTTTCAGTGTGGTACCACTTTACTACGTGATCCAAAGCAGAAAAAACCCCCGTTCAGGTCAACATGTATGTTAAAACTGCGAAAGTATGACCCTGATGAGGGAAAATCGCTGTTACCCTATAAAATATTGGTCGAAACGAGGTTTAATTGACTGTCTCAGTGTGGTACCACTTTACTACGTGATCCAAAGCAGAAAAAAATCCAGGATCTGTTCAAGAAGTATGTGAAGAATGCGAAAGTATGAGCCTGATGATGGCAAATCCCAGGACTAACCTAGACATAACATGCGTTATCCTCTAAAATATTGATCGAAACCAGGTTTAATGGACTGTCTCAGTGTGGTACCACTTTACTACGTGATCCAATGCAGAAAAAACCCTCGATCAGGTCGACATGTATGTTAAAACTGCGAATGTATGACCCTGATGAGGGCAAATCCCAGACCTAACCTAGACCTAACATGTGTTATCCACTAAAATATTAATCGAAACCAGGTTTAATGATCTGTTTCAGTGTGGTACCACATTACTACGTGATTGAAACCAGAAAAATCCAGGATGTGTTCAACAAGTATGTGAAGAATGCGAAAGTATGAGCCTGATGAGAGCAAATCCCAGACCTAACCTAGACCTAACATGAATTATGCTCTAAAATATTGATCGAAACCAGGTTTAATGGACTGTTTCAGTGTGGTACCACATTGGTACGTGATCCAGACCAGTGAAAGCCCAGAATCTGGCCAACAAGTTTGAGTAACATACGAAAGTATGACCCAGATGAGGGCAAATCCTAGACGAAACCGAGACCTAACATGCGTTATCCTCCAGAATATTGATCGATACCAGGTTTAATCGACTGATTCTGTGTGGTACCACATTACTACGTGATCCAAACTAGAAAAAACCCAGGATCTGTTCAACAAGTATGTGAAGAATACGAAAGAATGAGCCTGATGAGGGCAAATCCTAGACCTAGCCCAGACATAGCATGCGTTATCCTCTAAAATATTGATCGAAACCAGGTGTAATGGACTGTTTCGGTGTGGTACCACTTTACTACGTGATCCAAAGCAGAAAAAACCCTCGATCAGGTCGACATGTATGTTAAAACTGCGAAAGTATGACCCTGATGAGGGCAAATACCAGACCTAATCTAGACCTAACATGTGTTATCCACTGAAATATTAATCGAAACCAGGTTTAATGATCTGTTTCAGTGTGGTACCACATTACTACGTGATTGAAACCAGAAAAATCCAGGATATGTTCAACAAGTATATGAAGAATGCGAAAGTATGACCCTGATGAGGGCAAATCCCAGACCTAACCTAGACCTAACGTGTGTTATCCTCTAAAATATTAATCGAAACCAGGTTTAATGGCCTGTTTCAGTGTGGTGCCACTTTACTACGTCATCCAATCCAGAAAAAGCCCAGGATCTAGCCAACAAGTAGCAGAAATATGCGAAAGTATGAGCCTGATGAGGGCAAATCCTAGACCCAGCCCAGACATAACATGCGTTATCCTCTAAAATATTGATCGAAACCAGGTTTAATTGACTGTTTCATTATGGTACCACATTACTACGTGATCCAAACCAGAAAAAACCCAGGACCTGTACAACAAGTATGTGAAAAATGCGAAAGTATGAGCCTGATGAGGGCAAATCCCAGACCTATCCCAGACATAACTTGCGTTATCCTCTAAAACATTGTTCGAAACGAGGTTTAATTGACTGTCTCAGTGTGGTACCACTTTACTACGTGATCCAAAGCAGAAAAAAACCCAGGATCTGTTCAAGAAGTATGTGAAGAATGCGAAGGGATGACCCTGATTTGTGCAATTCCCAGACCTGTCCCTGACCTAACTTGCGTTGTCCTATAAAATATTGATAGAAACCAGGTTTAATTGACTGTGTCAGTGTGGTACCACATTACTACGTGATCCAAACCAGAAGAAACCCAGGATCTGTTCAACAAGAATGTGAAGAATGCGAAAGTATGAGTCTGATGAGGGAAAATCCCAGGCCTAACCTAGACCTAACATGCGTTATCGTCAAAAATATTGATCGAAACCAGGTTAAATCGACTGTTTCAGTGTGGCACCACGTTACTACGTGATCCAAACCAGAAAAAAACCCCGGCTCTGTTCGACATGTATGTTAAAACTGCGAAAGTTTGACCCTGATGAGGGCAAATCCCAGACCTAACCCAGACATAACTTGCGTTATCCTATAAAATATTGAGCGAAACAAGGTTTAATTGACTGTTTCAGTGTGGTACCACATTACTACGTGATCCAATCCAGAAAAAGCCCAAGATCTCTTCAACAAGTATGTGAAAAACGCGAAAGTATGAGCCTGATGAGGGCAAATCCCAGACGTATCCCAGACATAACTTGCGTTATCCTCAAAAACATTGATCGAATTCAGGTTTAATTGACTGTTTCAGTGTGGTACCACATTATTACGAGATCCAAATCAGAAAAAGCCAGGGATCTGTTCAACAAGTATGTGAAAAAAGCGAAAATATGACCCTGATGAGGGCAAATCCCAGTCCTATCCCAGACCTAGCTTGCGTTATCCTATAAAATATTGATCGAAACCAGGTTTAATTGACTGTTTCAGTGTGGTACCACTTTACTACGTGATCCAAAGCAGAAAAAACCCCCGTTCAGGTCAACATGTATGTTAAAACTGCGAAAGTATGACCCTGATGAGGGAAAATCGCTGTTACCCTATAAAATATTGGTCGAAACGAGGTTTAATTGACTGTCTCAGTGTGGTACCACTTTACTACGTGATCCAAAGCAGAAAAAAATCCAGGATCTGTTCAAGAAGTATGTGAAGAATGCGAAAGTATGAGCCTGATGATGGCAAATCCCAGGACTAACCTAGACATAACATGCGTTATCCTCTAAAATATTGATCGAAACCAGGTTTAATGGACTGTCTCAGTGTGGTACCACTTTACTACGTGATCCAATGCAGAAAAAACCCTCGATCAGGTCGACATGTATGTTAAAACTGCGAATGTATGACCCTGATGAGGGCAAATCCCAGACCTAACCTAGACCTAACATGTGTTATCCACTAAAATATTAATCGAAACCAGGTTTAATGATCTGTTTCAGTGTGGTACCACATTACTACGTGATTGAAACCAGAAAAATCCAGGATGTGTTCAACAAGTATGTGAAGAATGCGAAAGTATGAGCCTGATGAGAGCAAATCCCAGACCTAACCTAGACCTAACATGAATTATGCTCTAAAATATTGATCGAAACCAGGTTTAATGGACTGTTTCAGTGTGGTACCACATTGGTACGTGATCCAGACCAGTGAAAGCGCAGAATCTGGCCAACAAGTTTGAGTAACATACGAAAGTATGACCCAGATGAGGGCAAATCCTAGACGAAACCGAGACCTAACATGCGTTATCCTCCAGAATATTGATCGATACCAGGTTTAATCGACTGATTCTGTGTGGTACCACATTACTACGTGATCCAAACTAGAAAAAACCCAGGATCTGTTCAACAAGTATGTGAAGAATACGAAAGAATGAGCCTGATGAGGGCAAATCCTAGACCTAGCCCAGACATAGCATGCGTTATCCTCTAAAATATTGATCGAAACCAGGTGTAATGGACTGTTTCGGTGTGGTACCACTTTACTACGTGATCCAAAGCAGAAAAAACCCTCGATCAGGTCGACATGTATGTTAAAACTGCGAAAGTATGACCCTGATGAGGGCAAATACCAGACCTAATCTAGACCTAACATGTGTTATCCACTGAAATATTAATCGAAACCAGGTTTAATGATCTGTTTCAGTGTGGTACCACATTACTACGTGATTGAAACCAGAAAAATCCAGGATATGTTCAACAAGTATATGAAGAATGCGAAAGTATGACCCTGATGAGGGCAAATCCCAGACCTAACCTAGACCTAACGTGTGTTATCCTCTAAAATATTAATCGAAACCAGGTTTAATGGCCTGTTTCAGTGTGGTGCCACTTTACTACGTCATCCAATCCAGAAAAAGCCCAGGATCTAGCCAACAAGTAGCAGAAATATGCGAAAGTATGAGCCTGATGAGGGCAAATCCTAGACCCAGCCCAGACATAACATGCGTTATCCTCTAAAATATTGATCGAAACCAGGTTTAATTGACTGTTTCATTATGGTACCACATTACTACGTGATCCAAACCAGAAAAAACCCAGGACCTGTACAACAAGTATGTGAAAAATGCGAAAGTATGAGCCTGATGAGGGCAAATCCCAGACCTATCCCAGACATAACTTGCGTTATCCTCTAAAACATTGTTCGAAACGAGGTTTAATTGACTGTCTCAGTGTGGTACCACTTTACTACGTGATCCAAAGCAGAAAAAAACCCAGGATCTGTTCAAGAAGTATGTGAAGAATGCGAAGGGATGACCCTGATTTGTGCAATTCCCAGACCTGTCCCTGACCTAACTTGCGTTGTCCTATAAAATATTGATAGAAACCAGGTTTAATTGACTGTGTCAGTGTGGTACCACATTACTACGTGATCCAAACCAGAAGAAACCCAGGATCTGTTCAACAAGAATGTGAAGAATGCGAAAGTATGAGTCTGATGAGGGAAAATCCCAGGCCTAACCTAGACCTAACATGCGTTATCGTCAAAAATATTGATCGAAACCAGGTTAAATCGACTGTTTCAGTGTGGCACCACGTTACTACGTGATCCAAACCAGAAAAAAACCCCGGCTCTGTTCGACATGTATGTTAAAACTGCGAAAGTTTGACCCTGATGAGGGCAAATCCCAGACCTAACCCAGACATAACTTGCGTTATCCTATAAAATATTGAGCGAAACAAGGTTTAATTGACTGTTTCAGTGTGGTACCACATTACTACGTGATCCAATCCAGAAAAAGCCCAAGATCTCTTCAACAAGTATGTGAAAAACGCGAAAGTATGAGCCTGATGAGGGCAAATCCCAGACGTATCCCAGACATAACTTGCGTTATCCTCAAAAACATTGATCGAAACCAGGTTTAATTGACTGTTTCAGTGTGATACCACATTACCACGTGATCCAAACCAGAAAAAATCGCAGGATCTGTTCAACAAGTATGTGAAAAATGCGAAAATATGACCCTGATGAGGGCAAATCCCAGACCTATCGCAGACCTAACTTGCGTTATCCTCTAAAATATTGATCGAAACCAGGTTTAATGGACTGTTTCAGTGTGGTACCACTTTACTACGTGATCCAAAGCAGAAAAAATCCTCGATCAGGTCGACATGTATGTTAAAACTGCGAAAGTATGACCCTGACGAGGGCAAATCCCAGACCTAACCTAGACCTAACATGCGTTATCCTCTAAAATATTGATCGAATCCAGGTATCATGCACTGTATCAGTGTGATACCACATTACCACGTGATCCAAACAAGAAAAAATCCCAGGATCTGGCCATCAAGTATGAGAAATATGCGAAAGTACGAGCCTGATGAGAGCAAATCCCAGACCTAACCTAGATCTAACATGAATTATGCTCTAAGATATTGATCTAAACCAGGTTTAATGATCTGTTTCAGTGTGGTACCACATTATTACGAGATCCAAATCAGAAAAAGCCAGGGATCTGTTCTACAAGTATGTGAAAAAAGCGAAAATATGACCCTGATGAGGGCAAATCCCAGTCCTATCCCAGACCTAGCTTGCGTTATCCTATAAAATATTGATCGAAACCAGGTTTAATGGACTGTTTCAGTGTGGTACCACTTTACTACGTGATCCAATGCAGAAAAAACCCCCGATCAGGTCAACATGTCTGTTAAAACTGCGAAAGTATGACCCTGATGAGGGAATATCGCTGTCACCCTATAAAATATTGATCGAAACGAGGTTTAATTGACTGTCTCAGAGTGGTACCACTTTACTACGTGATCCAAAGCAGAAAAAAACCCAGGATCTGTTCAAGAAGTATGTGAAGAATGCGAAAGTATGAGCCTGATGATGGCAAATCCCAGGACTAACCTAGACATAACATGCGTTATCCTCTAAAATATTGATCGAAACCAGGTTTAATGGACTGTTTCAGTGTGGTATCACATTACTACGTGATCGAATCAAGAAACAACCCAGGGTCTGTCCAAGAACTATGTGAATAATGCGAAAGTATGTGACTGATGAGGGCAAATCCTAGACCTAACCTAGGTCTAACATGTGCTTTCCTCTAAAATATTGACGGAAACTACGTTTAAATGACAGTTTCAGTGTGGTACAACATTACAACGTGATCCAATCTAGAAAAAGCCCAGGATCTAGCAAACAAGTATGAGAAATATGCGAAAGTATGAGCCTGATGAGGGCAAATCCTAGGCCTAACCCAGACCTAACACGCGTTATCGTCTAAAATATATATCAAGACCAGGTTTAATTGACTGCTTCAGTGTGGTACCACATTACTGCGTGATCCAAACCAGTGGAAGCATAGGATCTGGCCAGCAAGAATGAGAAATATGCGAAAGTATGAGCCTGATGAGAGCAAATCCCAGACCTAACCTAGACCTAACATGAGTTATCCACTAAAATATTAATCGAAACCAGGTTTAATGGACTGTTTCAGTGTGGTACCACTTTACTACGTGATCCAATGCACAAAAACCCCTCGATTAGGTCGACATGTATGTTAAAACTGCGAAAGTATGACCCTGATCAGGGCAAATCCCAGACCTAACCCAGAGATAACTTGCGTTATCCTATAAAATATTGATCGAAACAAGGTTTAATTGACTGTTTCAGTGTGGTACCACTTTACTACGTGATCCAATGCACAAAAACCCCTCGATTAGGTCGACATGTATGTTAAAACTGCGAAAGTATGACCCTGATCAGGGCAAATCCCAGACCTAACCCAGACATAACATGCGTTATCCTCTAAAATATTGATCGAAACCAGGTTTAATTGACTGTTTCAGTGTGGTACCACATTACTACCTGATCCCAACCGGAATAAACTCAGGATGTGTTCAACAAGTATGTGAAGAATGCGAAAGTATGAGTCTGATGAGGGCAAATCCCAGGCCTAATCTAGACCTAACATGAGTTATCGTCTAAAATATTGATTGAAACCAGGTTTAATGGCCTGTTTCAGTGTGGTACCACATTACTACGTGATCCAGACCAGTGAAAGGCCGGAATCTGGCCAACAAGTTTGAGTAACATGCGAAAGTATGACCCAAATGAAGGCAAATCCTAGACCAAACCGAGACCAAACATGCGTTATCCTCAAAAATATTGATCGATACCAGGTTTAATTGACTGATTCTGTGTGGTACCACATTACTACGTGATCCAAACTAGAAAAAACCCAGGATCTGTTCAACATGTATGTGAAGAATGCGAAAGTATGAGTCTGATGGGGGCAAATCCCAGGCCTAACCTAGACCTAACATGTGTTATCCTCTGAAATATTGATCGAAACCAAGTTTCATGGACTGTATCAGTGTGATACCACATTACCACGTGATCCAAACCAGAAAAAGCCCGGGATCTGGCCAACAAGTATGCGAAAAATGTGAAAGTCTGATCCTGATGTGGGCAAATCTCAGGCCTAACCGAGACCTAACATGCGTTATCCTCTAAAATATTGATCGAAACCAGGTTTAATTGACTGTTTCAGTGTGGCACCACATTACTACGTGATCGAAACCAGAAAAAACGTAGAATCTGTTCAAGAAGTGTGTGAAGAATGCGAAAGTATGAGCCCGATGATGGCAAATCCGAGGCCTAACCTAGACATAACATGCGTTATCCTCTAAAATATTGACGGAAACCAGGTTTAATTGACAGTTTCAGTGTGGTACCACATAACTACGTCATCCAATCCAGAAAAAGCCCAGGATCAGGTCAACATGTATGTTAAAACTGCGAAAGTATGACCCTGATGAGGGAAAATCTCAGACCTAACCTAGACCTAACATGTGTTATCCACTAAAATATTAATCGAAACCTGGTTTAATGATCTGTTTCAGTGTGGTACCACATTACTACGTGATTGAGACCAGAAAAATCCAGGATATGTTCAACAAGTATGTGAAGAATGCGAAAGTATGAGTCTGATGAGGGAAAATCCCTGGCCTAAACTTGACCTAACATGCGTTATCCTCAAAAATATTGATCGAAACAAGGTTTAATGGACTGTTTCAGTGTGGTACCACTTTACTGCGTGATCCAAAGCAGAAGAAACCCCTGATCAGGTCAACATGTATGTTAAAACTGCGAAAGTATGACCCTGATGAGGGAAAATCGCTGTCACACTATAAAATATTGATCGAAACGAGGTTTAATTGACTGTCTCAGAGTGGTACCACTTTACTACGTGATCCGAAGCAGAAAAAGCCCAGGTTCTGTTCAAGAAGTATGTGAAGAAAGCGAAAGTATGAGCCTGATGATGGCAAATCCCAGGACTAACCTAGACATAACATGCGTTATCCTCTAAAATATTGATCGAATCCAGTTTTAATGGACAGTTTTAGTGCGGTACCATTTTACTACGTGATCCAATGCAGAAATAACCCTTGATCAGGTCAACATGTATGTTAAAACTGCGAAAGCATGACCCTGATAAGGGCAAATCCCAGACCTGACCTAGACCTAACGTATGTTATCCTCTAAAATATTGACGGAAACCACGTTTAAATGACAGTTTCAGTGTGATACCACAATACCACGTGATCCAAACCAGAAAGAATACCAGGATCTGTTCAACAAGTATGTGAAAAATGCGAAAATATGACCCTGATGAGGGCAAATCCCACACCTATCCCAGACCTAACTTGCGTTGTCCTGTAAAGTATTGATCGAAACCAGGTTTAATTGATTGTTTCAGTGTGGTACCACATTTCTACCTGATCCAAACCGGAAAAAACTCAGGATGTGATCAACAAGTATGTGAAGAATGCGAAAGTATGAGTCTGATGAGGGCAAATCCCAGGCCTAATCTAGACCTAACATGAGTTATCCTCTAAAATATTAATCGAAACCAGGTTTAATGGCCTGTTTCAGTGTGGTACCACATTACTACGTGATCGAAAGAAGAAAAAACCCAGGATCTGTTCAAGAAGTATGTGAAGAATGCGAAAGTATGAGACTGATGAGGGCAAATCCTAGTCCTAGCCCAGACATAACATGTGTTATCCTCTAAAATATTGACGGAAACAAGGTTTCGTGGACTGTAGCAGTGTGATGCCACATTACCACGTGATCCAAACCAGAAAAAGCCCGGGATCTGGCCAACAAGTATGCGAAACATGTGAAAGTATGACCCTGAAGTGGGCAAATCTCTGCCCTAACCGAGACCTAACAAGCGTTATCCTCTAAAATATTGACCGAAACCAGGTTTAGTGGACTGTTTCAGTGTGGTACCACATTACTACGTGATCCAGACCAGTGAAAGGCCGGAATCTGGCCAACAAGTTTGAGTAACATGCGAAAGTATGACCCAAATGAGGGCAAATCCTAGACCTAACCTAGACCTAAAATGTGTAGTCCTCTAAAATATTGACGGAAACCAGGTTTAATTGACAGTTTCAGTGTGGCACCACATTACTACGTCAGCCAATCCAGAAAAAGCCCAGGATCTAGCCAACAAGTAGGAGAAAAACGCGAAAGTATGAGCCTGATGAGGGCAAATCCCAGACCTATCCCAGACATAACTTGCGTTATCTTCTAAAATATTGATCGAATCCAGTTTTAATGGACAGTTTTAGTGCGGTACCACTTTACTACGTGATCCAATGCAGAAAAAACCCTTGATCAGGTCAACATGTATGTTAAAACTGCGAAAGTATGACCCTGATAAGGGCAAATCCCAGACCTGACCTAGACCTAACGTGTGTTATCCTCCAAAATATTGACGGAAACCACGTTTAAATGTCAGTTTCAGTGTGATACCACAATACCACGTCATCCAAACCAGAAAGAATCCCAGGATCTGTTCAACAAGTATGTGAAAAATGCGAAAATATGACCCTGATGAGGGCAAATCCCACACCTATCCCAGACCTAACTTGCGTTGTCCTCTAAAATATTGATCGAGACCAGGTTTAATTGATTGTTTCAGTGTGGTACCACATTTCTACCTGATCCAAACCGGAAAAAACTCAGGATGTGTTCAACAAGTATGTGAAGAATGCGAAAGTATGAGTCTGATGAGGGAAAATCCCAGGCCTAACCTAGACCTAACATGCGTTATCGTCAAAAATATTGATCGAAACCAGGTTAAATCGACTGTTTCAGTGTGGCACCACGTTACTACGTGATCCAAACCAGAAAAAAACCCCGGCTCTGTTCGACATGTATGTTAAAACTGCGAAAGTTTGACCCTGATGAGGGCAAATCCCAGACCTAACCCAGACATAACTTGCGTTATCCTATAAAATATTGAGCGAAACAAGGTTTAATTGACTGTTTCAGTGTGGTACCACATTACTACGTGATCCAATCCAGAAAAAGCCCAAGATCTCTTCAACAAGTATGTGAAAAACGCGAAAGTATGAGCCTGATGAGGGCAAATCCCAGACGTATCCCAGACATAACTTGCGTTATCCTCAAAAACATTGATCGAAACCAGGTTTAATGGACTGTTTCAGTGTGGTACCACTTTACTACGTGATCCAATGCAGAAAAAACCCCCGATCAGGTCAACATGTCTGTTAAAACTGCGAAAGTATGACCCTGATGAGGGAATATCGCTGTCACCCTATAAAATATTGATCGAAACGAGGTTTAATTGACTGTCTCAGAGTGGTACCACTTTACTACGTGATCCAAAGCAGAAAAAAACCCAGGATCTGTTCAAGAAGTATGTGAAGAATGCGAAAGTATGAGCCTGATGATGGCAAATCCCAGGACTAACCTAGACATAACATGCGTTATCCTCTAAAATATTGATCGAAACCAGGTTTAATGGACTGTTTCAGTGTGGTATCACATTACTACGTGATCGAATCAAGAAACAACCCAGGGTCTGTCCAAGAACTATGTGAATAATGCGAAAGTATGTGACTGATGAGGGCAAATCCTAGACCTAACCTAGGTCTAACATGTGCTTTCCTCTAAAATATTGACGGAAACTACGTTTAAATGACAGTTTCAGTGTGGTACAACATTACAACGTGATCCAATCTAGAAAAAGCCCAGGATCTAGCAAACAAGTATGAGAAATATGCGAAAGTATGAGCCTGATGAGGGCAAATCCTAGGCCTAACCCAGACCTAACACGCGTTATCGTCTAAAATATATATCAAGACCAGGTTTAATTGACTGCTTCAGTGTGGTACCACATTACTGCGTGATCCAAACCAGTGGAAGCATAGGATCTGGCCAGCAAGAATGAGAAATATGCGAAAGTATGAGCCTGATGAGAGCAAATCCCAGACCTAACCTAGACCTAACATGAGTTATCCACTAAAATATTAATCGAAACCAGGTTTAATGGACTGTTTCAGTGTGGTACCACTTTACTACGTGATCCAATGCACAAAAACCCCTCGATTAGGTCGACATGTATGTTAAAACTGCGAAAGTATGACCCTGATCAGGGCAAATCCCAGACCTAACCCAGACATAACTTGCGTTATCCTATAAAATATTGATCGAAACAAGGTTTAATTGACTGTTTCATTGTGGTACCACTTTACTACGTGATCCAATGCACAAAAACCCCTCGATTAGGTCGACATGTATGTTAAAACTGCGAAAGTATGACCCTGATCAGGGCAAATCCCAGACCTAACCCAGACATAACATGCGTTATCCTCTAAAATATTGATCGAAACCAGGTTTAATTGACTGTTTCAGTGTGGTACCACATTACTACCTGATCCCAACCGGAATAAACTCAGGATGTGTTCAACAAGTATGTGAAGAATGCGAAAGTATGAGTCTGATGAGGGCAAATCCCAGGCCTAATCTAGACCTAACATGAGTTATCGTCTAAAATATTGATCGAAACCAGGTTTAATGGCCTGTTTCAGTGTGGTACCACATTACTACGTGATCCAGACCAGTGAAAGGCCGGAATCTGGCCAACAAGTTTGAGTAACATGCGAAAGTATGACCCAAATGAAGGCAAATCCTAGACCAAACCGAGACCAAACATGCGTTATCCTCAAAAATATTGATCGATACCAGGTTTAATTGACTGATTCTGTGTGGTACCACATTACTACGTGATCCAAACTAGAAAAAACCCAGGATCTGTTCAACATGTATGTGAAGAATGCGAAAGTATGAGTCTGATGGGGGCAAATCCCAGGCCTAACCTAGACCTAACATGTGTTATCCTCTGAAATATTGATCGAAACCAAGTTTCATGGACTGTATCAGTGTGATACCACATTACCACGTGATCCAAACCAGAAAAAGCCCGGGATCTGGCCAACAAGTATGCGAAAAATGTGAAAGTCTGATCCTGATGTGGGCAAATCTCAGGCCTAACCGAGACCTAACATGCGTTATCCTCTAAAATATTGATCGAAACCAGGTTTAATTGACTGTTTCAGTGTGGCACCACATTACTACGTGATCGAAACCAGAAAAAACGTAGAATCTGTTCAAGAAGTGTGTGAAGAATGCGAAAGTATGAGCCCGATGATGGCAAATCCGAGGCCTAACCTAGACATAACATGCGTTATCCTCTAAAATATTGACGGAAACCAGGTTTAATTGACAGTTTCAGTGTGGTACCACATAACTACGTCATCCAATCCAGAAAAAGCCCAGGATCAGGTCAACATGTATGTTAAAACTGCGAAAGTATGACCCTGATGAGGGAAAATCTCAGACCTAACCTAGACCTAACATGTGTTATCCACTAAAATATTAATCGAAACCTGGTTTAATGATCTGTTTCAGTGTGGTACCACATTACTACGTGATTGAGACCAGAAAAATCCAGGATATGTTCAACAAGTATGTGAAGAATGCGAAAGTATGAGTCTGATGAGGGAAAATCCCTGGCCTAAACTTGACCTAACATGCGTTATCCTCAAAAATATTGATCGAAACAAGGTTTAATGGACTGTTTCAGTGTGGTACCACTTTACTGCGTGATCCAAAGCAGAAGAAACCCCTGATCAGGTCAACATGTATGTTAAAACTGCGAAAGTATGACCCTGATGAGGGAAAATCGCTGTCACACTATAAAATATTGATCGAAACGAGGTTTAATTGACTGTCTCAGAGTGGTACCACTTTACTACGTGATCCGAAGCAGAAAAAGCCCAGGTTCTGTTCAAGAAGTATGTGAAGAAAGCGAAAGTATGAGCCTGATGATGGCAAATCCCAGGACTAACCTAGACATAACATGCGTTATCCTCTAAAATATTGATCGAATCCAGTTTTAATGGACAGTTTTAGTGCGGTACCATTTTACTACGTGATCCAATGCAGAAATAACCCTTGATCAGGTCAACATGTATGTTAAAACTGCGAAAGCATGACCCTGATAAGGGCAAATCCCAGACCTGACCTAGACCTAACGTATGTTATCCTCTAAAATATTGACGGAAACCACGTTTAAATGACAGTTTCAGTGTGATACCACAATACCACGTGATCCAAACCAGAAAGAATACCAGGATCTGTTCAACAAGTATGTGAAAAATGCGAAAATATGACCCTGATGAGGGCAAATCCCACACCTATCCCAGACCTAACTTGCGTTGTCCTGTAAAGTATTGATCGAAACCAGGTTTAATTGATTGTTTCAGTGTGGTACCACATTTCTACCTGATCCAAACCGGAAAAAACTCAGGATGTGATCAACAAGTATGTGAAGAATGCGAAAGTATGAGTCTGATGAGGGCAAATCCCAGGCCTAATCTAGACCTAACATGAGTTATCCTCTAAAATATTAATCGAAACCAGGTTTAATGGCCTGTTTCAGTGTGGTACCACATTACTACGTGATCGAAAGAAGAAAAAACCCAGGATCTGTTCAAGAAGTATGTGAAGAATGCGAAAGTATGAGACTGATGAGGGCAAATCCTAGTCCTAGCCCAGACATAACATGTGTTATCCTCTAAAATATTGACGGAAACAAGGTTTCGTGGACTGTAGCAGTGTGATGCCACATTACCACGTGATCCAAACCAGAAAAAGCCCGGGATCTGGCCAACAAGTATGCGAAACATGTGAAAGTATGACCCTGAAGTGGGCAAATCTCTGCCCTAACCGAGACCTAACAAGCGTTATCCTCTAAAATATTGACCGAAACCAGGTTTAGTGGACTGTTTCAGTGTGGTACCACATTACTACGTGATCCAGACCAGTGAAAGGCCGGAATCTGGCCAACAAGTATGCGAAACATGTGAAAGTATGACCCTGAAGTGGGCAAATCTCTGCCCTAACCGAGACCTAACAAGCGTTATCCTCTAAAATATTCACCGAAACCAGGTTTAGTGGACTGTTTCAGTGTGGTACCACATTACTACGTGATCCAGACCAGTGAAAGGCCGGAATCTGGCCAACAAGTTTGAGTAACATGCGAAAGTATGACCCAAATGAGGGCAAATCCTAGACCTAACCTAGACCTAAAATGTGTAGTCCTCTAAAATATTGACGGAAACCAGGTTTAATTGACAGTTTCAGTGTGGCACCACATTACTACGTCAGCCAATCCAGAAAAAGCCCAGGATCTAGCCAACAAGTAGGAGAAAAACGCGAAAGTATGAGCCTGATGAGGGCAAATCCCAGACCTATCCCAGACATAACTTGCGTTATCTTCTAAAATATTGATCGAATCCAGTTTTAATGGACAGTTTTAGTGCGGTACCACTTTACTACGTGATCCAATGCAGAAAAAACCCTTGATCAGGTCAACATGTATGTTAAAACTGCGAAAGTATGACCCTGATAAGGGCAAATCCCAGACCTGACCTAGACCTAACGTGTGTTATCCTCCAAAATATTGACGGAAACCACGTTTAAATGTCAGTTTCAGTGTGATACCACAATACCACGTGATCCAAACCAGAAAGAATCCCAGGATCTGTTCAACAAGTATGTGAAAAATGCGAAAATATGACCCTGATGAGGGCAAATCCCACACCTATCCCAGACCTAACTTGCGTTGTCCTGTAAAATATTGATCGAAACCAGGTTTAATTGATTGTTTCAGTGTGGTACCACATTTCTACCTGATCCAAACCGGAAAAAACTCAGGATGTGTTCAACAAGTATGTGAAGAATGCGAAAGTATGAGCCTGATGAGGGCAAATCCCAGGCCTAATCTAGACCTAACATGAGTTATCGTCTAAAATATTGATCGAAACCAGGTTTAATGGACTGTTTCAGTGTGGTACCACATTAGTACGTGATCCAGACCAGTGAAAGCCCAGAATCTGGCCAACAAGTTTGAGTAACATGCGAATGTATGACCCAGATGAGGGCAAATCCTAGACCAAACCGAGACCTAACATGCGTTATCCTCCAGAATATTGATCGATACCAGGTTTAGTGGACTGTTTCAGTGTGGTACCACTTTACTACGTGATCCAAAGCAGAATAAACCCTCGATCAGGTCGACATGTATGTTAAAACTGCGAAAGTATGACCCTGATGAGGGCAAATACCGGACCCAATCTAGACCTATCATGTGTTATCCACTGAAATATTAATCGAAACCAGGTTTAATGATCTGTTTCAGTGTGATACCACAATACCACGTGATCCAAACCAGAAAGAATACCAGGATCTGTTCAACAAGTATGTGAAAAATGCGAAAATATGACCCTGATGAGGGCAAATCCCACACCTATCCCAGACCTAACTTGCGTTGTCCTCTAAAATATTGATCGAAACCAGGTTTAATTGATTGCTTCAGTGTGGTACCACATTTCTACCTGATCCAAACCAGAAAAAGCCCGGGATCTGGCCAACAAGTATGCGAAACATGTGAAAGTATGACCCTGAAGTGGGCAAATCTCTGTCCTAACCGAGACCTAACATGCGTTACCCTCTAAAATATTGATCGAAACCAGGTTTAATGGACTGTTTCAGTGTGGTACCACTTTACTACGTGATCCAATGGAGAAAAAACCCTCGATCAGGTCGACATGTATGTTAAAACTGCGAATGTATGACCCTGATGAGGGCAAATCCCAGACCTAACCTAGACCTAACATGTGTTATCCACTAAAATATTAATCGAAACCAGGTTTAATGATCTGTTTCAGTGTGGTACCACATTACTACGTGATTGAAACCAGAAAAATCCAGGATATGTACAACAAGTATGTGAAAAATGCGAAAATATGTGACTGATGAGGGCAAATCCTAGACCTAACCTAGGCTTAACATGTGCTTTCCTCTAAAATATTGACGGAAACTACGTTTAAATGACAGTTTCAGTGTGGTACAACATTACAACGTGATCCAATCTAGAAAAAGCCCAGGATCTAGCAAACAAGTATGAGAAATATGCGAAAGTATGAGCCTGATGAGGGCAGATCCTAGACCTAACCCAGACCTAACACGCGTTATCGTCTAAAATATATATCAAGACCAGGTTTAATTGACTGCTTCAGTGTGGTACCACATTACTGCGTGATCCAAACCAGTGGAAGCCTAGGATCTGGCCAGCAAGAATGAGAAATATGCGAAAGTATGAGCCTGATGAGAGCAAATCCCAGACCTAACCTAGACCTAACATGGGTTATCCTCTAAAATATTGATCGAAACCAGGTTTAATGGACTGTTTCAGTGTGGTACCACATTACTAAGTGATCCAAACAAGAAAAAATCCCAGGATCTGTTCAACAAGTATGTGAAAAGTGCGAAAATATGACCCTGATGAGGGCGAATCCCAGACCTATCCCAGACCTACCTTGCCTTATCCTCTAAAATATAGATCGAAACCAGGTTTGCTTGACTGTTTCAGTGTGGTACCACATTACTACGTGATCCAAACCAGAAGAAACCCAGGATCTGTTCAACAAGTATGTGAAGAATGCGAAAGTATGAGTCTGATGAGGGAAAATCCCAGGCCTAACCTAGACCTAACATGCGTTATCGTCAAAAATATTGATCGAAACCAGGTTAAATCGACTGTTTCAGTGTGGCACCACGTTACTACGTGATCCAAACCAGAAAAAAACCCCGGCTCTGTTCAACAAGTATGTGAAGAATGCGAAAGTACGTGCCTGACGAGAGCAAATCCCAGACCTAACCTAGAACTAACATGAATTATTCTTTAAAATATTGATCGAAACCAGGTTGAATGGACTGTTTCAGTGTGGTACCACATTACTACGTGATCCAATCCAGAAAAAGCCCAAGATCTCTTCAACAAGTATGTGAAAAACGCGAAAGTATGAGCCTGATGAGGGCAAATCCCAGACGTATCCCAGACATAACTTGCGTTATCCTCAAAAACATTGATCGAAACCAGGTTTAATTGACTGTTTCAGTGTGGTACCACATTAGCACGTGATCGAAACAAGAAAAAACCCAGGATCTGTTCAACAAGTATGTGAGAAATGCGAAAATATGACCCTGATGAGGGCAAATCCCAGACCTATCCCAGACCTAACTTGCGTGATCCTCTAAAATATTGATCGAAACCAGGTTTAATGGACTTTTTCAGTGTGGTACCACATTACTACGTGATCCAGACCAGTGGAAGCCCAGAATCTGGCCAACAAGTTTGAGTAACATGCGAGAGTATGACCCAGATGAGGGCAAATCCTAGACCAAATCGAGACCTAACATACGTTATCATCCAAAATATTGATCGATACCAGGTTTAATCGACTGATTCTGTGTGGTACCACATTACTACGTGATGCCAAGCAGAAAAAACCCTCGATCAGGTCGACATGTATGTGAAAACTGCGAATGTATGACCCTGATGAGGGCAAATCCCAGACCTAACCTAGGCCTAACATATGTTATCCACTAAAATATTAATCGAAACCAGGTTTAATGATCTGTTTCAGTGTGGTACCACATTACTACGTGATTGAAACCAGGAAAATCCAGGATGTGTTCAACAAGTATGTGAAGAATGCGAAAGTATGAGTCTGATGAGGGAAAATCCCTGGCCTATCCCAGACCTAACTTGCGATATCCTCTAACATATTGATCGAAACCAGGTTTAATGGACTGTTTCAGTGTGGTACCACTTTACTACGTGATCCAATGCAGAAAAAATCCTCGATCAGGTCGACATGTATGTTAAAACTGCGAAAGTATGACCCTGACGAGGGCAAATCCCAGACCTAACCTAGACCTAACATGCGTTATCCTCTAAAATATTGATCGAAACCAGGTTTCATGCACTGTATCAGTGTGATACCACATTACCACGTGATCCAAACGAGAAAAAATCCCAGGATCTGGCCATCAAGTATGACAAATATGCGAAAGTACGAGCCTGATGAGAGCAAATCCCAGACCTAACCTAGATCTAACATGAATTATGCTCTAAAATATTGATCGAAACCAGGTTTAATGATCTGTTTCAGTGTGGTACCACATTATTACGAGATCCAAATCAGAAAAAGCCAGGGATCTGTTCTACAAGTATGTGAAAAAAGCGAAAATATGACCCTGATGAGGGCACATCCCAGTCCTATCCCAGACCTAGCTTGAGTTATCCTATAAAATATTGATCGAAACCAGGTTTAATTGACTGTTTCAGTGTGGTACCACTTTGCTACGTGATCCAAAGCAGAAAAAACCCCCGATCAAGTCAACATGTATGTTAAAACTGCGAATGTATGACCCTGATGAGGGAAAATCGCTGTCACCCTATAAAATATTGATCGAAACGAGGTTTAATTGACTGTCTCAGAGTGGTACCACTTTACTACGTGATCCAAAGCAGAAAAAAACCCAGGATCTATTCAAGAAGTATGTGAAGAATGCGAAAGTATGAGCCTGATGATGTCAAATCCCAGGACTAACCTAGACATAACATGCGTTATCCTCTAAAATATTGATCGAAACCAGGTTTAATGGACTGTTTCAGTGTGGTACCACTTTACTACGTGATCCAATGCAGAAAAAACCCTCGATCAGGTCGACATGTATGTTAAAACTGCGAATGTATGACCCTGATGAGGGCAAATCCCAGACCTAACCTAGACCTAACATGTGTTATCCACTAAAATATTAATCGAAACCAGGTTTAATGATCTGTTTCAGTGTGGTACTAGTTTACTACGTGATCCAAAGTAGAAAAAAACCCAGGATCTGTTCAACAAGTATGTGAAGAATGCGAAAGTACGAGCCTGATGAGAGCAAATCCCAGACCAAACCTAGACCTAACGTGCGTTATCCTCTAAAATATTGATCGAAATCAGGTTTGATGGACTGTTTCAATGTGGTACCACTTAACGACGTGATCCAAAGCAGAGAAAACCATCGATCAGGTTTACATGTATGTTAAAACTGCGAAAGTATGACCCTCATGAGGGAAAATCGCTGTTACCCTATAAAATATTGGTCGAACCGAGGTTTAATTGACTGTCTCAGTGTGGTACCACTTTACTACGTGATCCAAAGCAGAAAAAAACCCAGGATCTGTTCAAGAAGTATGTGAAGAATGCGAAAGTATGAGCCTGATGATGGCAAATCCCAGGACTAACCTAGACATAACATGCGTTATCCTCTAAAATATTGATCGAAACCAGGTTCAATGGACTGTTTCAGTGTGGTACCACTTTACTACGTGATCCAATGCAGAAAAAACCCTCGATCAGGTCGACATGTATGTTAAAACTGCGAATGTATGACCCTGATGAGGGCAAATCCCAGACCTAACCTAGACCTAACATGTGTTATCCACTGAAATATTAATCGAAACCAGGTTTAATGATCTGTTTCAGTGTGGTACCACATTACTACGTGATCGAATCAAGAAACAACCCAGGGTCTGTCCAAGAACTATGTGAGTAATGCGAAAGTATGTGACTGATGAGGGCAAATCCCAGACCTATCCCAGACATAACTTGCGTTATCCTCTAAAACATTGTTCGAAACGAGGTTTAATTGACTGTCTCAGTGTGGTACCACTTTACTACGTGATCCAAAGCAGAAAAAAACCCAGGATCTGTTCAAGAAGTATGTGAAGAATACGAAAGAATGAGGCTGATGAGGGCAAATCCTAGACCTAGCCCAGACATAACATGCGTTATCCTCCAGAATATTGATCGATACCAGGTTTAATCGACTGATTCTGTGTGGTACCACATTACTACGTGATCCAAACTAGAAAAAACCCAGGATATGTTCAACAAGTATGTGAAGAATGCGAAAGTATGAGCCTGATGAGAGCAAATCCCAGACCTAACCTAGATCTAACATGAATTATGCTCTAAAATATTTATCGAAACCAGGTTTAATGGACTGTTTCAGTGTGGTACCACATTGGTACGTGATCCAGACAAGTGAAAGCCCAGAATCTGGCCAACAAGTTTGAGTAACATGCGAAAGTATGACCCAGATGAGGGCAAATCCTAGACCAAACCGAGACCTAACATGCGTTATCCTCCAGAATATTGATCGATACCAGGTTTAATCGACTGATTCTGTGTGGTACCACATTACTACGTGATCCAAACTAGAAAAAACCCAGGATCTGTTCAACAAGTATGTGAAGAATACGAAAGAATGAGCCTGATGAGGGCAAATCCTAGACCTAGCCCAGACATAGCATGCGTTATCCTCTAAAATATTGATCGAAACCAGGTGTAATGGACTGTTTCGGTGTGGTACCACTTTACTACGTGATCCAAAGCAGAAAAAACCCTCGATCAGGTCGACATGTATGTTAAAACTGCGAAAGTATGACCCTGATGAGGGCAAATACCAGACCTAATCTAGACCTAACATGTGTTTTCCACTGAAATATTAATCGAAACCAGGTTTAATGATCTGTTTCAGTGTGGTACCACATTACTACGTGATTGAAACCAGAAAAAGCCCAGGATCTAGCCAACAAGTAGGAGAAATATGCGAAAGTATGAGCCTGATGAGGGCAAATCCTAGACCCAGCCCAGACATAACATGCGTTCTCCTCTAAAATATTGATCGAAACCAGGTTTAATTGACTGTTTCAGTGTGGTACCACATTACTACGTGATCCAAACCAGAAAAAACCCAGGACCTGTACAACAAGTATGTGAAAAACGCGAAAGTATGAGCCTGATGAGGGCAAATCCCAGACCTATCCCAGACATAACTTGCGTTATCCTCTAAAACATTGTTCGAAACGAGGTTTAATTGACTGTCTCAGTGTGGTACCACTTTACTACGTGATCCAAAGCAGAAAAAAACCCAGGATCTGTTCAAGAAGTATGTGAAGAATACGAAAGAATGTGGCTGATGAGGGCAAATCCTAGACCCAGCCCAGACATAACATGCGTTATCCTCTAAAATATTGATCGAAACCAGGTTTAATTGACTGTTTCAGTGTGGTACCACATTACTACGTGATCCAAACCAGAAAAAAACCCAGGATCTGTACAACAAGTATGAGAAGAATGCGAAAGTATGAGCCTGACGAGGGCAAATCCCAGACCTATCCCAGACCTAACATGCGTTATCGTCTAAAATATTGATCGAAACCAGGTTTAATGGACTGTTTCAGTGTGGTACCACATTACTACGTGATCCAAACCAGAAAAAGCCAGGGTTTTGTTCAACAAGTATGTGAAAAATGGGGAAAAATGACCCTCATGAAGGCAAATCCCAGATCTATCCCAGACCTAACTTGCGTTATCCTCTAAAATATTGATCGAAACCAGGTTGAATTGACTATTTCAGGGCGGTACAACATTACTACGTGATCCAAACCAGTGAAAGCACAGAATCTGGCCAACAAGTTTGAGAAATATACGAAACTATTAGCCTGATGAGGGCAAATCCCACACCTAACCGTGTCCTAACTGGCGTTATCCTATAAAATGTTGATCGAGACCAGGATTAATCGACTGTTTCAGTGTGGTACCACTTTACAAAGTGATCCAAACCAGAAAAAGCCAGGGATCTGTTCGAAAAGTATGTGAAATATGCGAAATTATGACCCTGATGAGGGCAAATCCCAGGCGTAACCTAGACCTATCATGCGTTATCATCTAAAATATTTATCGAGACCAGGTTGAATTGACTGTTTCAGGGCGGTACAACATTGCTACGTGATCCAAAACAGTGAAAGCATAGAATCTGGCCAACAAGTTTGAGAAATATGCGAAACTATGAGCCTGATGATGACAAATCCCAGACCTATCCCAGACCTAACATGCGGTATCCTCTAAAATATTGACCGAGACTAGGTTTTATGGACTGTTTCAGTGTGGTACCACATTACTACGTGATCCAAACCAGAAGAAAACCCAGGATCTGTACAACAAGTATGAGAAGAATGCGAAAGTATGAGCCTGACGAGGGCAAATCCCAGACCTATCCCAGACCTAACATGCGTTATCCTCTAAAATATTGACCGAGACTAGGTTTTATGGACTGTTTCAGTGTGGTACCACATTACTACGTGATCCAAACCAGAAAAAAACCCAGAATCTGTACAACAAGTATGTGAAGAATGCGAAAGTATGAGCCTGACGAGGGCAAATCCCAGACCTATCCCAGACCTAACATGCGTTATCCTCTAAAATATTGATCGAAACCAGGTTTAATGGACTGTTTCAGTGTGGTACCACATTACTACGTGATCCAAACCAGAAAAAGCCAGGGATCTGTTCAACAAGTATGTGAAGAATGGGGAAATATGACCCTCATGAAGGCAAATCCCAGATCTATCCCAGACCTAACTTGCGTTATCCTCTATAATATTGATCGAAACCAAGTTTAATTGACTGTTTCAGTGTGGTAACACATTACTACGTGAACCAATCCAGAAAATGCCCAGTATCTAGTCATGAAGTATGAGAAATATGCGAAAGTATGATTCTGATGAGGGCAAATCCCAGGCCTAACCTAGACCTATCATGCGTTATCATCTAAAATATTGATCGAAACCAGGTTTAATGGACTGTTTCTGTGTGGTGCCACATTACTACGTGATCCAGACCAGAAAAAAGCCCAGGATCTGGCCAACAAGTATGAGAAATATGCGAAAGTATGAGTCTGATGAGGGCAAATCCCAGGCCTAACCTAGACCTAACATGCATTGTCATCTAAAATATTTATCGAGACCAGGTTGCATTGACTATTTCAGGGCGGTACAACATTACTACGTGATCCAAACCAGTGAAAGCACTGAATCTGGCCAACAAGTTTGAGAAATATGCGAAACTATGAGCCTGTGAGGGCAAATCCCACACCTAACCGTGTCCTAACCGGCGTTATCCTATAAAATGTTGATCGAGACCAGGATTAGTCGACTGTTCCAGTGTGGTACCACTTTACAACGTGATCCAAACCAGAAAAAGCCAGGGATCTGTTCGAAAAGTATGTGAAATATGCGAAATTATGACCCTGATGAGGGCAAATCCCAGGCGTAACCTAGACCTATTATGCGTTATCATCTAAAATATTTATCGAGACCAGGTTGAATTGACTGTTTCAGGGCGGTACAACATTACTACGTGATCCAAACCAGTGAAAGCACAGAATCTGGCCAACAAGAAATGAGAAATATGCGAAACTATGAGCCTGATGATGACAAATCCCAGACCTATCCCAGACCTAACATGCGTTATCCTCTAAAATATTTATCAAGACTAGGTTTAATTGAATGTTTCAGTGTGGTACCACATTACTACGTGATCCAAATCAGGGAAAAACACAGGATCCGTTCAACAAGTATGTGAAGAATGCGAAAGTATGAGTCAGATGAGGGCAAATCCTAGACCTATCCCAGACACAACTTTCGTTATCCTCTTAAATATTGGTCGAGACCTGGTTTAGTCGACTGTTTCAGTGTGGTACCACATAACTACGTGATCCAAACCGGAAAAAGCCCAGGATCTGGCCAACAAGTATGAGAAATATGCGAAAGTATGAGCCTGATGCGGGCAAATCCTGGACCTAACCCAGACGTAACATGCGTTATCCTCTAAAATATTGACCGAGACTAGGTTTTATGGACTGTTTCGGTGTGGTACCACATTACCGCCTGATTCAAACCTGAAAAAACCCAGAATCTGTACAACAAGTATGTGAAGAATGCGAAAGTATGGGTCCGATGGGGGCAAATCCCAGGCCTAACCTAGACCTAGCGTGAGTTATCCTCAAAAATATTGATCGATACCAGGTTTAATGGACTGTTTCAGTGTGGTACCACATTACTACGAGATCCAGACCTGTGAAAGCACAGGATCTGGCCAACAAATATGTGAGAAATGCGAAGGTATGACCCTGATAAGGGCAAATCCCACACCTAACCGAGTCCTAACCGGCGTAATCCTCGAAAATGTTGATCGTGACCAGGTTTAATCGACTATTTCAGTGTGGTACCACATTACTACCTGATCCAAACCAGAAATAACCCAGGATCTGTTCAACAAGTATGTGAAGAATGCGAAAGTATGAGTCTGATGAGGGCAAATCCCAGGCCTAACCTAGACCGAACATGCGTTATCATCTAAAATATTGATCGAAGCCAGGTTTAATGGACAGTTTCTGTATGGCACCACATTACTACGTGATCCAGACTAGAAAAAAACCCAGGATCTGGCCAACAAGTATGAGAAATAGGCGAAAGTATGAGTCTGATGAGGGCAAATCCCAGGCCTAACCTAGACCCAACTTGCGTTATCCTCAAAAATATTGGTCGAGACCAGGTTTAGTCGACTGTTTCAGTGTGGTACCACATTACTACGTGATCCAAACCAGAAAAATCCCAGGACCAGGCCAACAAGTATGAGAAATATGCGAAAGTATGAGCCTGATACGGGCAAATCCTGGACCTAACCCAGACCCAACTTGCGTTATCCTCAAAAATATTGGTCGAGACCAGGTTTAGTCGACTGTTTCAGGGTGGTACCACATTACTACGTGATCCAAACCAGAAAAATCCCAGGACCAGGCCAACAAATATGAGAAATATGCGAAAGTATGAGCCTGATACGGGCAAATCCTGGACCTAACCCAGACATAACATGCGTTGTCCTCTAAAATATTGACCGAGACCAGGTTTCATGGACTGTTTCAGTGTGGTACCACATTACCACGTGATTCGAACCAGAAAAAACCCAGGATCACGTAGTAATTCACGTAGGAGGTGTGATACCACATTACTACGTGATCCAAACCAGAAAAAGCCAGGGATCTGTTCAACAAGTATGTGAAAAATGGGGAAACATGACCCTCATGAGGGCAAATCCCAGATCTACCCCAGACCTAACTTGCGTTATCCTCTAAAATATTGATCGAAACCAGGTTTAATTGACTGTTTCAGTGTGGTAACACATTACTACGTGAACCAATCCAGAAAAAGCCCAGGATCTAGCCATGAAGTATGAGAAATATGCGAAAGTATGAGCCAGATGAGGGCAAATCACAGACCTATCCCAGACCCAACTTGCGTTATCCTCTAAAATATTGGTCGAGACCAGGTTTAGTCGACTGTTTCAGTGTGGTACCACATTACTACGTGATCTAAACCAGAAAAGCCCAGGATCTGACCAACAAGTATGAGAAAGATGCGAAAGTATGAGCCTGATGAGGGCAAATCCCAGACCTAACCCAGACCTAACATTCGTTATCCTCTAAGATATTGATCGAGACCAGGTATAATTGACTGTTTGAGTGTGGTACTACGTCGGTATGTGATCCAATCCAGAAGAAGCAACGGATCTGGCCAACAGGTATGAGAATTATGCGAAAGTATGAGCCTGATGAGGGCAAATCCCACACCTAACCGAGTCCTAACCGGCGTTATCCTCTAAAATGTTGATCGTGACCAGGTTTAATCGACTGTTTCAGTGTGGTACCACATTACTACCTGATCCAAACCGGAAATAACCCAGGACCTGTTCCACAAGTATGTGAAGAATGCGAAAGTATGAGTCTGATGAGGGCAAATCCCAGGCCTAACCTAGACCTAACATGCGTTATCATCTAAAATATTGATTCAAACCAGGTTTAATGGACTGTTTCTGCGTGGTACCACATTACTACGTGATCCAGACCAGAAAAAAGCCCAGGATCTGGCCAACAAGTATGAGAAATATGCGAAAGTATGAGTCTGATGAGGGCAAATCCCAGGCCTAACCTAGACCTAACATGCGTTGTCATCTAAAATATTTATCGAGACCAGGTTGAATTGACTATTTCAGGGCGGTACAACATTACTACGTGATCCAAACCAGTGAAAGCACAGAATCTGGCCAACAAGTTTGAGAAATATGCGATATTATGAGCCTGATGAGGGCAAATCCCAGACCTATCCCAGCCCTAACATGCGTTATCCTCTAAAATATTTATCAAGACCAGGTTTAATTGAATGTTTCAGTGTGATACCACTTTACTACGTGATCCAAACCAGAAAAAGCCAGGGATCTGTTCAACAAGTATGTGAAATATGCGAAAGTATGAGTCTGATTAGGGCAAACCCCAGGCCTAACCTGGACCTAACATGCGTTATCCTCTAAAATATTGATCGAAACCAGGTTTCATGGACTGTTTCAGTGTGATACCACATTACCACGTGATCCAAACCAGAAAAAGCAATGGATCTGGCTAACAAGTATGAGAAATATTCGACAGTATGACCCTGATGAGGGCAAATCCCAGGCGTAACCTAGACCTATCATGCGTTATCCTCTAAAATATTTATCAAGACCAGGTTTAATTGACTGATTCAGTGTGGTACCACATTACTACGTGATCCAGACGAGAAAAAAGCCGGGATCTGGCCAGCAAGTATGAGAAATATGCGAAAGTATGAGCCTGATGAGGGCAAATCCCAGGCTTAACCTAGACCTAACATGCGTTATCATCTAAAATATTTATCGAGACCAGGTTGAATTGACTGTTTCAGGGCGGTGCAACATTACTACGTGATCCAAACCAGTGAAAGCACAGAATCTGGCCAACAAGTTTGAGAAATATGCGAAACTATGAGCCTGATGATGACAAATCCCAGACCTATCCCAGACCTAACATGCGTTATCCTCTAAAATATTTATCAAGACTAGGTTTAGTTGAATGTTTCAGTGTGGTACCACATTACTACCTGATCCAAATCCGGGAAAAACACAGGATCCGTTCAACAAGTATGTGAAGAATGCGAAAGTATGGGTCAGATGAGGGCAAATCCTAAACCTAACCCAGACCTAACACGCGTTATCCTTTAAAATATTTATCGAAACCAGGTTTAATGGACTGTATCAGTGTGGTACCACATTACTACATGATCCAAACCAGAAGTAACCCAGGATCTGTTCAACAAGTATGTGAAGAATGCGAAAGTATGAGCCAGATGAGGGCAAATCCCAGACCTATCCCAGACACAACTTGCATTATCCTCTCAAATATAGGTCGTGACCAGGTTTAGTCGACTGCTTCAGTGTGGTACCACATAACTACGTGATCCAAACCAGAAAAAGCCCAGGATCTGGCCAACAAGTATGAGAAATATGCGAAAGTATGAGCCTGATGCGGGCAAATCCTGGACCTAACCCAGACGTAACATGCGTTATTCTCTAAAATATTGACCGAGACTAGGTTTAATGGATTGTTTCAGTGTGGTACCACATTACTACGAGATCCAGACCTGTGAAAGCACAGGATCTGGCCAACAAATATGTGAGAAATGCGAAGGTATGACCCTGATGAGGGCAAATCCCACACCTAACCGAGTCCTAACCGGCGTTATCCTCTAAAATGTTGATCGTGACCAGGTTTAGTCGACTGTTTCAGTGCGGTACCACATTACTACGTGATCCAAACCAGAAAAATCCCAGGACCAGACCAACAAGTATGAGAAATATGCGAAAGTATGAGCCTGATGCGAGCAAATCCTGGACCTAACCCAGACCTAACTTGCGTTGTCCTCTAAAATACTGATAGAAACCAGGTTTAGTTGACTGTTTCTGTGTGGTACCACTTTACTACGTGATCCAAACTAGAAAAAACCCAGGATCTGTTCAACAAGTATGTCAAGAATGCAAAGGCATGAGCCTGATGAGGGCAAATCCCAGACCTATCCCAGACCTAACATGCGTTATCTTCTAAAATATTTATCAGGACCAGGTTTACTTGAATGTTTCAGTGTGGTACCACATTACTACGTGATCCAAACTAGGGAAAAGACCAGGATCCGTTCCACAGGTATGTGAAGAATGCGAAAGTATGTGTCTGATGAGGGAAAATCCCAGGCCTAACCAAGACCTAACATGTGTTACCCTCAAAAATATTGATCGAAACCAGGTTTAATCGACTGTTTCAGTGTGGTACCACATTACTACGTGATCCAAACCAGAAAAAAACCCAGGATCTGTACAACAAGTATGAGAAGAATGCGAAAGTATGAGCCTGACGAGGGCAAATCCCAGACCTATCCCAGACCTAACATGCGTTATCCTCTAAAATATTGATCGAAACCAGGTTTAATGGACTGTTTCACTGTGGTACCACATTACTACGTGATCCAAACCAGAAAAAGCCAGGGATCTGTTCAACAAGTATGTGAAAAATGGGGAAATATGACCCTCATGAGGGCAAATCCCAGACCTAACCCAGACCTAACATTCGTTATCCTCTATAATATTGATCGAAACCAGGTTTAATTGAATGTTCCAGTGTGATACCACATTACTACGTGATCCAAACCAGGGAAAAGTCCAGGATCCGTTCAACAAGTATGTGAAGAATGCGAAAGTATGTGTCTGATGAGGGAAAATCCCAGGCCTAACCAAGACCTAACATGTGTTACCCTCAAAAATATTGATCGAAACCAGGTTTAATCGACTGTTTCAGTGTGGTACCACATTACTACGTGAACCAATCCAGAAAAAGCCCAGGATCTAGCCATGAAGTATGAGAAATATGCGAAAGTATGAGTCTGATGAGGGCAAATCCCAGGCCTAACCTAGACCTAACATGCGTTATCATCTAAAATATTGATCGAAACCAGGTTTAATGGACTGTTTCTGTGTGGTGCCGCATTACAACGTGATCCAGACCAGAAAAAGCCCAGGATCTGGCCAACAAGTATGAGAAATATGCGAAAGTATGAGTCTGATGAGGGCAAATCCCAGGCCTAACCTAGACCTAACATGCATTGTCATGTAAAATATTTATCGAGACCAGGTTGAATTGACTATTTCAGGGCGGTACAACATTACTACGTGATCCAAACCAGTGAAAGCACAGAATCTGGCCAACAAGTTTGAGAAATATGCGAAACTATGAGCCTGATGATGACAAATCCCAGCCCTATCCCAGACCTAACATGCGGTATCCTCTAAAATATTTATCAAGACTAGGTTTAATTGAATGTTTCAGTGTGGTACCACATTACTACGTGATCCAAATCAGGGAAAAACACAGGATCCGTTCAACAAGTATGTGAAGAATGCGAAAGTATGGGTCAGATGAGGGCAAATCCTAACCCTAACCCAGACCTAACATGCGTTATCCATTAAAATATTTATCGAAACCAGGTTGAATGGACTGTATCAGTGTGGTACCACATTACTACATGATCCAAACCAGAAATAACCCAGGATCTGTTCAACAAGTATGAGAAATATGCGAAAGTATGAGCCTGATGCGGGCAAATCCTGGACCTAACCCAGACGTAACATGCGTTATCCTCTAAAATATTGACCGAGACTAGGTTTTATGGACTGTTTCAGTGTGGTACCACATTACTACGTGATCCAAACCAGAAAAAAACCCAGGATCTGTACAACAAGTATGAGAAGAATGCGAAAGTATGAGCCTGACGAGGGCAAATCCCAGACCTATCCCAGACCTAACATGCGTTATCCTCTAAAATATTGACCGAGACTAGGTTTTATGGACTGTTTCAGTGTGGTACCACATTACTACGTGATCCAAACCAGAAAAAAACCCAGAATCTGTACAACAAGTATGTGAAGAATGCGAAAGTATGGGTCCGATGGGGGCAAATCCCAGGCCTAATCTAGACCTAGCGTGAGTTATCCTTAAAAATATTGATCGAAACCAGGTTTAATGGACTGTTTCAGTGTGGTACCACATTAGTACGAGATCCAGACCTGTGGAAGCACAGGATCTGGCCAACAAATATGTGAGAAATGCGAAGGTATGACCCTGGTAAGGGCAAATCCCACACCTAACCGAGTCCTAACCGGCGTTATCCTCGAAAATGTTGATCGTGACCAGGTTTAATCGATTGTTTCAGTGTGGTACCACATTACTACCTGATCCAGACTAGAAAAAAAACCAGGATCTGGCCAACAAGTATGAGAAATTAGCGAAAGTATGAGCCTGATGCGGGCAAATGCCAGACCTATCCCAGACCCAACTTGCGTTATCGTCTAAAATATTGGTCGAGACCAGGTTTAGTCGACTGTTTCAGTGTGGTACCACAATACTACGTGATCCAAACCAGGGAAAAGACCAGGATCCGTTCAACAAGTATGTGAAGAATGCGAAAGTATGTGTCAGATGAGGGAAAATCCCAGGCCTAACCAAGACCTAACATGTGTTACCCTCAAAAATATTGATCGAAACCAGGTTTAATCGACTGTTTCAGTGTGGTACCACATTACTACGTGATCCAAACCAGAAAAAAACCCAGGATCTGTACAACAAGTATGAGAAGAATGCGAAAGTATGAGCCTGACGAGGGCAAATCCCAGACCTATCCCAGACCTAACATGCGTTATCCTCTAAAATATTGATCGAAACCAGGTTTAATGGACTGTTTCAGTGTGGTACCACATTACTACGTGATCCAAACCAGAAAAAGCCAGGGAACTGTTCAACAAGTATGTGAAGAATGGGGAAATATGACCCTCATGAAGGCAAATCCCAGATCTATCCCAGACCTAACTTGCGTTATCCTCTAAAATATTGATCGAAACCAAGTTTAATTGACTGTTTCAGTGTGGTAACACATTACTACGTGAACCAATCCAGAAAATGCCCAGTATCTAGCCATGAAGTATGAGAAATATGCGAAAGTATGATTCTGATGAGGGCAAATCCCAGGCCTAACCTAGACCTAACATGCGTTATCATCTAAAATATTGATCGAAACCAGGTTTAATGGACTGTTTCTGTGTGGTGCCACATTACTACGTGATCCAGACCAGAAAAAAGCCCAGGATCTGGCCAACAAGTATGAGAAATATGCGAAAGTATGAGTCTGATGAGGGCAAATACCAGGCCTAACCTAGACCTAACATGCATTGTCATCTAAAATATTTATCGAGACCAGGTTGCATTGACTATTTCAGGGCGGTACAACATTACTACGTGATCCAAACCAGTGAAAGCACAGAATCTGGCCAACAAGTTTGAGAAATATGCGAAACTATGAGCCTGTGAGGGCAAATCCCACACCTAACCGTGTCCTAACCGGCGTTATCCTATAAAATATTGATCGAAGCCAGGTTTAATGGACAGTTTCTGTATGGCACCACATTACTACGTGATCCAAACTAGAAAAAAACCCAGGATCTGGCCAACAAGTATGAGAAATAGGCGAAAGTATGAGTCTGATGAGGGCAAATCCCAGGCCTAACCTAGACCTAACATGCGTTATCATCTAAAATATTTATCGAGACCAGGTTGAATTGGCAGTTTCAGGACGGTACAACATTACTACGTGATCTAACCCAGAAAAAGCCCAGGATCTGGCCAACAAGTATGAGAAATATGCGAATGTATGAGCCTGATGCGGGCAAATCCCAGAACTATCCCAGACCCAAATTGCGTTATCCTCAAAAATATTGGTCGAGACCAGGTTTAGTCGACTGTTTCAGTGTGGTACCACATTACTACGTGATCCAAACCAGAAAAATCCCAGGACCAGGCCAACAAGTATGAGAAATATGCGAAAGTATGAGCCTGATACGGGCAAATCCTGGACCTAACCCAGACCATGCGTTGTCCTCTAAAATATTGACCGAGACTAGGTTTCATGGACTGTATCAGTGTGGTACGACATTACCACGTGATTCAAACCAGAAAAAACCCAGGATCACGTAGTAATTCACGTAGGAGGAGTGATACCACATTACTACGTGATCCAAACCGGAAAAAGCCAGGGATCTGTTCAACAAGTATGTGAAAAATGGGGAAATATGACGCTCATGAGGGCAAATCCCTGATCTATCCCAGACCTAACTTGCGTTATCCTCTAAAATATTAATCGAAACCAGGTTTAATTGACTGTTTCAGTGTGGTAACACATTACTACGTGAACCAATCCAGAAAAAGCCCAGGATCTAGCCATGAAGTATGAGAAATATGCGAAAGTATGAGCCAGATGAGGGCAAATCACAGACCTATCCCAGACCCAACTTGCGTTATCCTCTAAAATATTGGTTGAGACCAGGTTTAGTCGACTGTTTCAGTGTGGTACCACATTACTACGTGATCCAAACCAGAAAAAGCCCAGGATCTGGCCAACAGGTATGAGAAATATGCGAAATTATGAGCCTGATGAGGGCAAATCCCAGACCAAACCCAGACCTAACATTCGTTATCCTCTAAGATATTGATCGAGACCAGGTATAATTGACTGTTTCAGTGTGGTACCACATTACTACCTGATCCAAACCAGAAATAACCCAGGACCTGTTCCACAAGTATGTGAAGAGTGCGAAAGTATGAGTCTGATGAGGGCAAATCCCAGGCCTAACCTAGACCTAACATGCGTTATCATCTAAAATGTTGATCGAGACCAGGATTAATCGACTGTTTCAGTGTGGTACCACTTTACTACGTGATCCAAACCAGAAGAAGCCAGGGATCTGTTCAACAAGTATGTGAAATATGCGAAAGTATGAGTCTGATTAGGGCAAATCCCTGATCTATCCCAGACCTAACTTGCGTTATCCTCTAAAATATTGATCGAAACCAGGTTTCATGGACTGTTTCAGTGTGATACCACATTACCACGTGATCCAAACCAGAAAAAGCAATGGATCTGGCTAACAAGTATGAGAAACATGCGACAGTTTGAGGGCAAATCCCACACCTAACCGTGTCCTAACCGGCGTTATCCTATAAAATGTTGATCGAGACCAGGATTAATCGACTGTTTCAGTGTGGTACCACTTTACAACGTGATCCAAACCAGAAAAAGCCAGGGATCTGTTCGAAAAGTATGTGAAATATGCGAAATTATGACCCTGATGAGGGCAAATCCCAGGCGTAACCTAGACCTATTATGCGTTATCATCTAAAATATTTATCGAGACCAGGTTGAATTGACTGTTTCAGGGCGGTACAACATTACTACGTGATCCAAACCAGTGAAAGCACAGAATCTGGCCAACAAGAAATGAGAAATATGCGAAACTATGAGCCTGATGATGACAAATCCCAGACCTATCCCAGACCTAACATGCGTTATCCTCTAAAATATTTATCAAGACTAGGTTTAATTGAATGTTTCAGTGTGGTACCACATTACTACGTGATCCAAATCAGGGAAAAACACAGGATCCGTTCAACAAGTATGTGAAGAATGCGAAAGTATGAGTCAGATGAGGGCAAATCCTAGACCTATCCCAGACACAACTTTCGTTATCCTCTTAAATATTGGTCGAGACCTGGTTTAGTCGACTGTTTCAGTGTGGTACCACATAACTACGTGATCCAAACCGGAAAAAGCCCAGGATCTGGCCAACAAGTATGAGAAATATGCGAAAGTATGAGCCTGATGCGGGCAAATCCTGGACCTAACCCAGACGTAACATGCGTTATCCTCTAAAATATTGACCGAGACTAGGTTTTATGGACTGTTTCGGTGTGGTACCACATTACCGCCTGATTCAAACCTGAAAAAACCCAGAATCTGTACAACAAGTATGTGAAGAATGCGAAAGTATGGGTCCGATGGGGGCAAATCCCAGGCCTAACCTAGACCTAGCGTGAGTTATCCTCAAAAATATTGATCGATACCAGGTTTAATGGACTGTTTCAGTGTGGTACCACATTACTACGAGATCCAGACCTGTGAAAGCACAGGATCTGGCCAACAAATATGTGAGAAATGCGAAGGTATGACCCTGATAAGGGCAAATCCCACACCTAACCGAGTCCTAACCGGCGTAATCCTCGAAAATGTTGATCGTGACCAGGTTTAATCGACTATTTCAGTGTGGTACCACATTACTACCTGATCCAAACCAGAAATAACCCAGGATCTGTTCAACAAGTATGTGAAGAATGCGAAAGTATGAGTCTGATGAGGGCAAATCCCAGGCCTAACCTAGACCGAACATGCGTTATCATCTAAAATATTGATCGAAGCCAGGTTTAATGGACAGTTTCTGTATGGCACCACATTACTACGTGATCCAGACTAGAAAAAAACCCAGGATCTGGCCAACAAGTATGAGAAATAGGCGAAAGTATGAGTCTGATGAGGGCAAATCCCAGGCCTAACCTAGACCCAACTTGCGTTATCCTCAAAAATATTGGTCGAGACCAGGTTTAGTCGACTGTTTCAGTGTGGTACCACATTACTACGTGATCCAAACCAGAAAAATCCCAGGACCAGGCCAACAAGTATGAGAAATATGCGAAAGTATGAGCCTGATACGGGCAAATCCTGGACCTAACCCAGACCATGCGTTGTCCTCTAAAATATTGACCGAGACTAGGTTTCATGGACTGTATCAGTGTGGTACCACATTACCACGTGATTCAAACCAGAAAAAACCCAGGATCACGTAGTAATTCACGTAGGAGGAGTGATACCACATTACTACGTGATCCAAACCAGAAAAAGCCAGGGATCTGTTCAACAAGTATGTGAAAAATGGGGAAATATGACCCTCATGAGGGCAAATCCCTGATCTATCCCAGACCTAACTTGCGTTATCCTCTAAAATATTAATCGAAACCAGGTTTAATTGACTGTTTCAGTGTGGTAACACATTACTACGTGAACCAATCCAGAAAAAGCCCAGGATCTAGCCATGAAGTATGAGAAATATGCGAAAGTATGAGCCAGATGAGGGCAAATCACAGACCTATCCCAGACCCAACTTGCGTTATCCTCTAAAATATTGGTTGAGACCAGGTTTAGTCGACTGTTTCAGTGTGGTACCACATTACTACGTGATCCAAACCAGAAAAAGCCCAGGATCTGGCCAACAGGTATGAGAAATATGCAAAATTATGAGCCTGATGAGGGCAAATCCCAGACCTAACCCAGACCTAACATTCGTTATCCTCTAAGATATTGATCGAGACCAGGTATAATTGACTGTTTCAGTGTGGTACCACTTTACTACGTGATCCAAACCAGAAGAAGCCAGGGATCTGTTCAACAAGTATGTGAAATATGCGAAAGTATGAGTCTGATTAGGGCAAATCCCAGGCCTAACCTGGGCCTAACATGCGTTATCCTCTAAAATATTGATCGAAACCAGGTTTCATGGACTGTTTCAGTGTGATACCACATTACCACGTGATCCAAACCAGAAAAAGCAATGGATCTGCCTAACAAGTATGAGAAATATGCGACAGTTTGAGGGCAAATCCCACACCTAACCGTGTCCAAACCGGCGTTATCCTATAAAATGTTGATCGAGACCAGGATTAATCGACTGTTTCAGTGTGATACCACTTTACAACGTGAACCAAACCAGAAAAAGCCAGGGATCTGTTCGAAAAGTATGTGAAATATGCGAAAGTATGACCCTGATGAGGGCAAATCCCAGGCGTAACCTAGACCTATCATGCGTTATCCTCTAAAATATTTATCAAGACCAGGTTTAATTGACTGATTCAGTGTGGTACCACATTACTACGTGATCCAGACCAGAAAAAAAGCCAGGATCTGACCAACAAGTATGAGAAATATGCGAAAGTATGAGTCTGATGAGGGCAAATCCCAGGCTTAACCTAGACCTAACATGCGTTATCATCTAAAACATTGATGAAACCAGGTTTCGTAGACTGTTTCAGTGTGATACCACATTACCACGTGATCCAAACCAGAAAAAGCAACGGATCTGGCTAACAAGTATGAGAAATATGCGATAGTATGTGCCTGATGAGGGCAAATCCCACACCTAACCGTGTCTTAACCGGCGTTATCCTATAAAATGTTGATCGATACCTCGATTAATCGACTGTTTCAGTGTGGTACCACTTTACAACGTGATCCAAACCAGAAAAAGCCAGGGATCTGTACAAAGAGTATGTGAAAAATGCGAATGTATGATCCCGATGAGAGCAAATCCCAGACCTAACCAAGACCTAACTTGCGTTATTCTCTAAAATATTGATCGAAACCAGGTTTAATGGACTGTTTCAGTGTGGTACCATATTACTACGTGATCCAAACCAGAAAAAACCCAGGATCTCTTCAACAGGTATGTGAAAAACGCGAAAATATGAGCCTGATGAGAGCAAATCCCAGACCTAACCTAGACCTGACATGCGTTATCATCTAAAATATTGATCGAAGCCAGGTTTAATGGACAGTTTCTGTATGGCACCACATTACTACGTGATCCAGACTAGAAAAAAACCCAGGATCTGGCCAACAAGTATGAGAAATAGGCGAAAGTATGACCCTGATGAGGGCAAATCCCAGGCGTAACCTAGACCTATCATGCGTTATCCTCTAAAATATTTATCAAGACCAGGTTTAATTGACTGATTCAGTGTGGTACCACATTACTACGTGATCCAAACCAGAAAATGCCAGGGATCTGTTCAACAAGTATGTGAAGAATGCGAAAGTATGTGTCTGATGAGGGCAAATCCTAGCCCTAACCCAGACCTAACATGCGTTATCATCTAAAATATTGATCGAAACCAGTTTTAATCGACTGTTTCAGAGTGGTACCACATTAGTACGTGATCCAAACCAGAAAAAAAGCAGGATCTGGCCAACAAGTATGAGAAATATGCGAAAGTATGACCCTGATGTGGGCAAATCCCAGGCCTAACCAAGACCTAACATGACTTATCATCTATAATGTTTATCGAGACCAGGTTGAATTGACTGTTTCAAGGCGGTACAACATTACTGCGTGATCCAAACCAGTGAAAGAACAGAATCTGGCCAACAAGTTTGAGAAATATGCGAAACTATGAGCCTGATGAGGGCAAATCCCAGACCTATCCCAGACCTAACATGCGTTATCCTCTAAAATATTTATCAAGACCAGGTTTAATTGAATGTCTCAGTGTGGTACCACATTACTACGTGATCCAATCCAGAAAAACGCAGGATCTGTTCAACAAGCATGTGAAGAATGCGAAGGTATGAGTCTGATGAGGGCAGATCCCAGACCTATCCCAGACCTAACATGCGTTATCATCTAAAATATTGATCAAAACCAGGTTTAATGGGCTGTTTCAGTGTGGTACCACTTTACTACGTGATCCAAACCAGAAAAAGCCAGGGATCTGTTCAACAAGTATGTGAAATATGCGAAAGTATGAGTCTGATGAGGGCAAATCCCAGGCCTAACCTAGACCTGACATGCGTTATTCTCTAAAATACAGATCGAAACCAGGTTTCATGGAGTGTTTCAGTGTGGTACCACATTACTACGTGATCCAAACCAGAAAAAAACCCAGAATCTGGCCATCAACTATGAGAAATATGCGAAAGTATGACCCAGATGAGGGCAAATCCTAGACCTAACCGAGACCTAACATGAGTTATTCTCTAAGATATTGATCGAAACCAGGTTTAATGGACTGTTTCAGTGTGGTACCACATTACTACGTGATCCAAATCAGAAAAAACCCAGGATCTGTTCAACAGGTATGTGAAAAACGCGAAAATATGAGCCTGATGAGAGCAAATCCCAGACCTAACCTAGACCTGACATGCGTTATCCTCTAAAATACTGATCGAAACCAGGTTTCAGGGAGTGTTTCAGTGTGGTACCACATTACTACGTGATCCAGACCAGAAAAAAAGCCAGGATCTGACCAACAAGTATGAGAAATATGCGAAAGTATGAGTCTGATGAGGGCAAATCCCAGGCTTAACCTAGACCTAACATGCGTTATCATCTAAAACATTGATGAAACCAGGTTTCGTGGACTGTTTCAGTGTGATACCACATTACCACGTGATCCAATCCAGAAAAGGCAACGGATCTGGCTAACAAGTATGAGAAATATGCGACAGTATGAGCCTGATGAGGGCAAATCCCACACCTAACCGTGTCCTAACCGGCGTTATCCTATAAAATGTTGATCGATACCTGGATTAATCGACTGTTTCAGTGTGGTACCACTTTACAACGTGATCCAAACCAGAAAAAGCCAGGGACCTGTACAAAAAGTATGTGAAAAATGCGAATGTATGATCCCGATGAGAGCAAATCCCAGACCTAACCAAGACCTAACATGCGTTATTCTCTAAAATATTGATCGAAACCAAGTATAATGGACTGTTTCAGTGTGGTAACATATTACTACGTGATCCAAACCAGAAAAAACCGAGGATCTCTTCAACAAGCATGTGAAGAATGCGAAGGTATGAGTCTGATGAGGGCAGATCCCAGACCTATCCCAGACCTAACATGCGTTATCATCTAAAATATTGATCGAAACCAGGTTTAATCGACTGTTTCAGAGTGGTACCACATTACTACGTGATCCAAACCAGAAATAACCCAGGACCTGTTCCACAAGTATGTGAAGAATGCGAAAGTATGAGTCTGATGATGGCAAATCCCAGGCCTAACCTAGACCTAACATGCGTTATCATCTAAAATGTTGATCGAGACCAGGATTAATCGACTGTTTCAGTGTGGTACCACTTTACTACGTGATCCAAACCAGAAGAAGCCAGGGATCTGTTCAACAAGTATGTGAAATATGCGAAAGTATGAGTCTGATTAGGGCAAATCCCAGGCCTAACCTGGACCTAACATGCGTTATCCTCTAAAATATTGATCGAAACCAGGTTTCATGGACTGTTTCAGTGTGATACCACATTGCCACCTGATCCAAACCAGAAAAAGCAATGGATCCGGCTAACAAGTATGAGAAATATGCGACAGTTTGAGGGCAAATCCCACACCTAACCGTGTCCTAACCGGCGTTATCCTATAAAATGTTGATCGAGACCAGGATTAATCGACTGTTTCAGTGTGGTACTACTTTACATCGTGATCCAAACCTGAGAAAGCCAGGGATCTGTTCGAAAAGTATGTGAAATTTGCGAAAGTATGACCCTGATGTGGGCAAATCCCAGGCGTAACCTAGACCTATCATGCGTTATCCTCTAAAATATTTATCAAGACCAAGTTTAATTCACTGATTCAGTGTGGTACCACATTACTACGTGATCCAGACCAGAAAAAAAGCCAGGATCTGGCCAACAAATATGAGAAATATGCGAAAGTATGAGTCTGATGAGGGCAAATCCCAGGCTTAACCTAGACCTAACATGCGTTATCCTCTTAAATATTGATCGAAACCAGGTTTAATCGACTGTTTCAGTGTGGTACCACATTACTACGTGATCCAGACCAGAAAAAAAGCCAGGATCTGACCAACAAGTATGAGAAATATGCGAAAGTATGAGTCTGATGAGGGCAAATCCCAGGCTTAACCTAGACCTAACATGCGTTATCATCTAAAACATTGATGAAACCAGGTTTCGTGGACTGTTTCAGTGTGATACCACATTACCACGTGATCCAAACCAGAAAAGGCAACGGATCTGGCTAACAAGTATGAGAAATATGCGACAGTATGAGCCTGATGAGGGCAAATCCCACACCTAACCGTGTCTTAACCGGCGTTATCCTATAAAATGTTGATCGATACCTGGATTAATCGACTGTTTCAGTGTGGTACCACTTTACAACGTGATCCAAACCAGAAAAAGCCAGGGATCTGTACAAAAAGTATGTGAAAAATGCGAATGTATGATCCCGATGAGAGCAAATCCCAGACCTAACCAAGACCTAACATGCGTTATTCTCTAAAATATTGATCGAAACCAGGTTTAATGGACTGTTTCAGTGTGGTACCATATTACTACGTGATCCAAACCAGAAAAAACCCAGGATCTCTTCAACAAGCATGTGAAGAATGCGAAGGTATGAGTCTGATGAGGGCAGATCCCAGACCTATCCCAGACCTAACATGCGTTATCATCTAAAATATTGATCGAAACCAGGTTTAATCGACTGTTTCAGAGTGGTACCACATTACTACGTGATCCAAACCAGAAAATGCCAGGGATCTGTTCAACAAGTATGTGAAGAATGCGAAAGTATGTGTCTGATGAGGGCAAATCCTAGCCCTAACCCAGACCTAACATGCGTTATCATCTAAAATATTGATCGAAACCAGTTTTAATCGACTGTTTCAGAGTGGTACCACATTAGTACGTGATCCAAACCAGAAAAAAACCAGGATCTAGCCATGAAGTATGAGAAATATGCGAAAGTATGAGCCTGATGAGGACAAATCCTAGACCTAACCCAAACCTAACATGCGTTATCCTCTAAAATATTTATCAAGACCAGGTTTAATTGACTGTTTCAGTGTGGCATCACATTACTACGTGATCCAAACCAGTGGGAGCCCAGTATCTGGCCAACAAGAATGAGAAATATGAGAAAATATGAGCCTGATGAGAGCAAATCCCAGACCTTATCCAGACCTAACATGCGTTATCCTCAAAAATATTGATCGAAACCAGGTTTAATGGACTGTTTCAGTGTGGTACCACGTTACTACGTGATCCAAACCAGAAAAAGCCCCGAATCTGGCCATCAAGTATGAGAAATATGCGAAAGTATGAGCCTGCTGAGGGCAAATCCCAGGCCTAACCTAGACCTAACATACGTTATCATCTAAAATGTTGATCGAAACCTGGTTTAGTTGACTGTTTCAGTGTGGTACCACATTACTACGTGATCCAGACCAGAAAAAGCCCTGGGTCTGACCAACACGTTTGAGAAATTTGCGAAAGTATGACCCTGATGAGGGCAAATCCCAGGCGTAACCTAGGCCTATCATGCGTTATCCTCTAAAATATTTTTCAAGTCCAGGTTTCATTGACAGTTTCAGTGTGGTACCACATTACTACGTGATACAGACCAGAAAAAACCCAGGATCTGGCCAACAAGTATGAGAAATATGCGAATGTATGAGTCTGATGAGGGCAAATCCCAGGCCTAACCTAGACCTAACATGCATTATCCTCTAAAATATTGATCGAATCCAGGTTTAATTGACTGTTTCAGTGTGGTACCACTTTACGACGTGATCCAAGCCAGAAAAAGCCCCGAATCTGGCCATCAAGTATGAGAAATATGCGAATGTACAAGCCTGATGAGAGCAAATCCCAGACCTAACCTAGACCTAATATGCGTTCTCCTCTAAAATATTGATGGAAACCAGGTTTAATTGACTGTTTCAGTGTTGTACTTCATTACTACGTTATGCAATCCAGAAAAAGCCCAGGATCTAGCCATTAGGTATGAGAAATATGCGAAAGAATGAGCCTGATAAGAGCAAATCCCAGACCTAACCTAGACCTAACATGAATTATTCTCTAAAATATTGATCGAAACCAGGTTTAATTGACTGTTTCAGTGTGGTACCACATTACTACGTGATCCAAACCAGAAAAAAAACCAGGATCTGGCCAACAAGTATGAGAAATATGCGAAAGAATGAGCCTGATAAGAGCAAATCCCAGACCTAACCCAGACCTAACATGCGCTATCATCTAAAATATTGATCGAAACCAGGTTTAATCGACTGTTTCAGAGTGGTACCACATTACTACGTGATCCAAACCAGAAAAAAAACCAGGATCTGGCCAACAAGTATGAGAAATATGCGAAAGTATGAGTCTGATGAGGGCAAATCCCAGGCCTAACCTAGACCTAACATGACTTATCATCTATAATATTTATCGAGACCAGGTTGGATTGACTGTTTCAAGGCGGTACAACATTACTACGTGACCCAAACCAGTGAAAGAACAGAATCTGGCCAACAAGTTTGAGAAATATGCGAAACTATGAGCCTGATGAGGGCAAATCCCAGACCTATCCCAGACCTAACATGCGTTATCCTCTAAAATGTTTATCAAGAGCAGGTTTAATTGAATGGCTCTGTGAGGTTCCACATTACTACGTGATCCAAACCAGAAAAACGCAGGATCTGTTCAACAAGCATGTGAAGAATGCGAAGGTATGAGTCTGATGAGGGCAAATCCCAGGCCTAACCTAGACCTGACATGCGTTATCCTCTAAAATACTGATCGAAACCAGGTTTCATGGAGTGTTTCAGTGTGGTACCACATTACTACGAGATCCAAACCAGAAAAAGCAATGGATCTGGCTAACAAGTATGAGAAATATGCGACAGCATGAGCCTGATGAGGGCAAATCCCACACCTAACCGTGTCCTAACCGGCGTTATCCTATAAAATGTTGATCGAGACCAGGATTAATCGACTGTTTCAGTGTGGTACTACTTTACATCGTGATCCAAACCTGAGAAAGCCAGGGATCTGTTCGAAAAGTATGTGAAATTTGCGAAAGTATGACCCTGATGTGGGCAAATCCCAGGCGTAACCTAGACCTATCATGCGTTATCCTCTAAAATATTTATCAAGACCAAGTTTAATTCACTGATTCAGTGTGGTACCACATTACTACGTGATCCAGACCAGAAAAAAAGCCAGGATCTGGCCAACAAATATGAGAAATATGCGAAAGTATGAGTCTGATGAGGGCAAATCCCAGGCTTAACCTAGACCTAACATGCGTTATCCTCTTAAATATTGATCGAAACCAGGTTTAATCGACTGTTTCAGTGTGGTACCACATTACTACGTGATCCAGACCAGAAAAAAAGCCAGGATCTGACCAACAAGTATGAGAAATATGCGAAAGTATGAGTCTGATGAGGGCAAATCCCAGGCTTAACCTAGACCTAACATGCGTTATCATCTAAAACATTGATGAAACCAGGTTTCGTGGACTGTTTCAGTGTGATACCACATTACCACGTGATCCAAACCAGAAAAGGCAACGGATCTGGCTAACAAGTATGAGAAATATGCGACAGTATGAGCCTGATGAGGGCAAATCCCACACCTAACCGTGTCTTAACCGGCGTTATCCTATAAAATGTTGATCGATACCTGGATTAATCGACTGTTTCAGTGTGGTACCACTTTACAACGTGATCCAAACCAGAAAAAGCCAGGGATCTGTACAAAAAGTATGTGAAAAATGCGAATGTATGATCCCGATGAGAGCAAATCCCAGACCTAACCAAGACCTAACATGCGTTATTCTCTAAAATATTGATCGAAACCAGGTTTAATGGACTGTTTCAGTGTGGTACCATATTACTACGTGATCCAAACCAGAAAAAACCCAGGATCTCTTCAACAAGCATGTGAAGAATGCGAAGGTATGAGTCTGATGAGGGCAGATCCCAGACCTATCCCAGACCTAACATGCGTTATCATCTAAAATATTGATCGAAACCAGGTTTAATCGACTGTTTCAGAGTGGTACCACATTACTACGTGATCCAAACCAGAAAATGCCAGGGATCTGTTCAACAAGTATGTGAAGAATGCGAAAGTATGTGTCTGATGAGGGCAAATCCTAGCCCTAACCCAGACCTAACATGCGTTATCATCTAAAATATTGATCGAAACCAGTTTTAATCGACTGTTTCAGAGTGGTACCACATTAGTACGTGATCCAAACCAGAAAAAAACCAGGATCTAGCCATGAAGTATGAGAAATATGCGAAAGTATGAGCCTGATGAGGACAAATCCTAGACCTAACCCAAACCTAACATGCGTTATCCTCTAAAATATTTATCAAGACCAGGTTTAATTGACTGTTTCAGTGTGGCATCACATTACTACGTGATCCAAACCAGTGGGAGCCCAGTATCTGGCCAACAAGAATGAGAAATATGAGAAAATATGAGCCTGATGAGAGCAAATCCCAGACCTTATCCAGACCTAACATGCGTTATCCTCAAAAATATTGATCGAAACCAGGTTTAATGGACTGTTTCAGTGTGGTACCACGTTACTACGTGATCCAAACCAGAAAAAGCCCCGAATCTGGCCATCAAGTATGAGAAATATGCGAAAGTATGAGCCTGCTGAGGGCAAATCCCAGGCCTAACCTAGACCTAACATACGTTATCATCTAAAATGTTGATCGAAACCTGGTTTAGTTGACTGTTTCAGTGTGGTACCACATTACTACGTGATCCAGACCAGAAAAAGCCCTGGGTCTGACCAACACGTTTGAGAAATTTGCGAAAGTATGACCCTGATGAGGGCAAATCCCAGGCGTAACCTAGGCCTATCATGCGTTATCCTCTAAAATATTTTTCAAGTCCAGGTTTCATTGACAGTTTCAGTGTGGTACCACATTACTACGTGATACAGACCAGAAAAAACCCAGGATCTGGCCAACAAGTATGAGAAATATGCGAATGTATGAGTCTGATGAGGGCAAATCCCAGGCCTAACCTAGACCTAACATGCATTATCCTCTAAAATATTGATCGAATCCAGGTTTCATGGACTGTTTCAGTGTGGTACCACTTTTCTACGTGATCCAAACCAGAAAAAGCCAAGGATCTGTTCAACAAGTATGTGAAATATGCGAAAGAATGAGCCTGATAAGAGCAAATCCCAGACCTAACCTAGACCTAACATGAATTATTCTCTAAAATATTGATCGAAACCAGGTTTAATTGACTGTTTTAGTGTGGTACCACTTTACGACGTGATCCAAGCCAGAAAAAGCCCCGAATCTGGCCATCAAGTATGAGAAATATGCGAATGTACAAGCCTGATGAGAGCAAATCCCAGACCTAACCTAGACCTAACATGAGTTATTCTCTAAAATATTGATCGAAACCAGGTTTAATGGACTGTTACAGTGTGGTACCACATTACTACGTGATCCAAACCAGAGAAAACCCAGGATCTGTTCAACAAGTATGTGAAAAACGCGAAACTATGAGCCTGATGAGGGCAAATCCCAGGCCCAACCTAGACCTAATATGCGTTCTCCTCTAAAATATTGATGGAAACCAGGTTTAATTGACTGTTTCAGTGTTGTACTTCATTACTACGTTATGCAATCCAGAAAAAGCCCAGGATCTAGCCATTAGGTATGAGAAATATGCGAAAGAATGAGCCTGATAAGAGCAAATCCCAGACCTAACCTAGACCTAACATGAATTATTCTCTAAAATATTGATCGAAACCAGGTTTAATTGACTGTTTCAGTGTGGTACCACATTACTACGTGATCCAAACCAGAAAAAAAACCAGGATCTGGCCAACAAGTATGAGAAATATGCGAAAGAATGAGCCTGATAAGAGCAAATCCCAGACCTAACCCAGACCTAACATGCGCTATCATCTAAAATATTGATCGAAACCAGGTTTAATCGACTGTTTCAAAGTGGTACCACATTACTACGTGATCCAAACCAGAAAAAAAACCAGGATCTGGCCAACAAGTATGAGAAATATGCGAAAGTATGAGTCTGATGAGGGCAAATCCCAGGCCTAACCTAGACCTAACATGACTTATCATCTATAATATTTATCGAGACCAGGTTGGATTGACTGTTTCAAGGCGGTACAACATTACTACGTGACCCAAACCAGTGAAAGAACAGAATCTGGCCAACAAGTTTGAGAAATATGCGAAACTATGAGCCTGATGAGGGCAAATCCCAGACCTATCCCAGACCTAACATGCGTTATCCTCTAAAATGTTTATCAAGAGCAGGTTTAATTGAATGGCTCTGTGAGGTTCCACATTACTACGTGATCCAAACCAGAAAAACGCAGGATCTGTTCAACAAGCATGTGAAGAATGCGAAGGTATGAGTCTGATGCGGGCAAATCCCAGGCCTAACCTAGACCTGACATGCGTTATCCTCTAAAATACTGATCGAAACCAGGTTTCATGGAGTGTTTCAGTGTGGTACCACATTACTACGTGATCCAAACCAGAAAAAGCAATGGATCTGGCTAACAAGTATGAGAAATATGCGACAGCATGAGCCTGATGAGGGCAAATCCCACACCTAACCGAGTCCTAACCGGCGTTATCCTCTAAAATGTTGATCGTGACCAGGTTTAATCGACTGTTTCAGTGTGGTACTACATCAGTATGTGATCCAATCCAGAAAATGCAACGTATCTGGCCAACAGGTATGAGAAATATGCGAAAGTATGAGCCTGATGAGGGCAAATCCCACACCTAACCAAGACCTAACCGGCGTTATCCTCTAAAATGTTGATCGTGTCCAGGTTTAATCGACTGTTTCAGTGTGGTACCACATTACTACGTGATCCAGACCAGAAAAAAACCCAGGATCTGGCAAACAGGTATGAGAAATATGCGAAAGTTTGAGTCTGATGAGTGCAAATCCCAGGCCTAACCATGACCTAACATGAGTTATCCTCAAAAATATTGATCGAAACCAGGTTTAATTGACTGTTTCAGTGTTGTACTTCATTACTACGTTATGCAATCCAGAAAAAGCCCAGGATCTAGCCATCAAGTATGAGAAATATGCGAAAGAATGAGCCTGATAAGAGCAAATCCCAGACCTAACCTAGACCTAACATGAATTATTCTCTAAAATATTGATCGAAACCAGGTTTAATTGACTGTTTCAGTGTGGTACCACTTTACGACGTGATCCAAACCAGAAAAAGCCCCGAATCTGGCCATCCAGTATGAGAAATATGCGAAAGTATGAGCGTGATGAGGGCAAATCCTAGACCTAACCTAGACCTATCATGCGTTATCCTCTAAAATATTGATCAAAACCAGGTTTAATGGACTGTTTCAGTGTGGTACCACTTTACTACGTGATCCAAACCAGAAAATGCCCCGAATCTGGCCATCCAGTATGAGAAATATGCGAAAGAATGAGCCTGATAAGAGCAAATCCCAGACCTAACCTAGACCTAACATGAATTATTCTCTAAAATATTGATCGAAACCAGGTTTAATTGACTGTTTCAGTGTGGTACCACATTACTACGTGATCCAAACCAGAAAAAGCAATGGATCTGGCTAACAAGTATGAGAAATATGCGACAGCATGAGCCTGATGAGGGCAAATCCCACACCTAACCGAGTCCTAACCGGCGTTATCCTCAAAAATATTGATCGAAACCAGGTTTAATTGACTGTTTCAGTGTGGTACCACATTACTACGTGATCCAAACCAGAGAAAACCCAGGATCTGTTCAACGAGTATGTGAAGGTTGCGAAAGAATGAGTCTGATAGAGGTCAAATCCCAGACCTATCACAGACCTAACTTGCGTTATCCTCTAAAATATTGATCGAAACCAGGTTTAATCGACTGTTTCAGTGTGGTACCACATTACTACGTGATCCAAACCAGATAAAACCCAGGATCTAGCCATGAAGTATGAGAAATATGCGAAAGTATGAGTCTGATGAGGGCAAATCCTAGACCTAACCCAGACCTAACATGCGTTATCCTCTAAAATATTGATCGCAACCAGGTTTAATGGACTGTTTCAGTGTGGTACCACACTACTACGTGATCGAAACCAGAAAAAACCCAGGATCTGTTCAACAAGTATGTGAAAAACGCGAAAGTATGAGTCTGATGAGGTCAAATCCCAGACCTATCCCAGACCTAACTTGCGTTATCCTCTAAAATATTTATCAAGACCAGGTTTAATTGAATGTTTCAGTGTGGTACCACATTACTACGTGATGCAATCCAGAAAAAGCCCAGGATCTAGCCATCAAGTTTAAGAAATTTGCGAAAGAATGAGCCTGATGAGGGCAAATCCTAGACCTAACCCAGACCTAACATGCGTTATCCTCTAAAATATTGATCGAAACCAGGTTTAATCGACTGTTTCAGCGTGGTACCACATTACTACGTGATACAATCCAGAAACAGCCCAGGATCTAGCCATGAAGTATGAGAAATATGCGAAAGTATGAGCGTGATGAGGGCAAAACCTAGACCTAACCTAGACCTATCATGCGTTATCCTCTAAAATATTTTTCAAGTCCAGGTTTCATGGACTGTTTCAGTGTGATACCACATTACTACGTGATCCAAACCAGAAAAAACCCAGGATCTGTTCAACAAGCATGGGAAGAATGCGAAGGTATGAGTCTGATGAGGGCACATCCCAGACCTAACCAAGACCTAACGTGCGTTATTCTCTAAAATCTTGATCGAGACCAGGTTTAATGGACTGTTTCAGTGTGATACCACATTACCAGGTGATCCAAACCAGAAAAAGCAATGGATCTGGCTAACAAGTATGAGAAATATGCGACAGTATGAGCCTGATGAGGGCAAATCCCACACCTAACCGTGTCCTAACCGGCGTTATCCTTTAAAATGTTGATCGAGACCAGGATTAATCGACTGTTTCAGTGTGGTACCACTTTACAACGTGATCCAAATCAGAAAAAGCCCCGAATCTGGCCATCAAGTATGAGAAATATGCGAATGTACAAGCCTGATGAGAGCAAATCGCAGACCTAACCTAGACCTAACATGAGTTATTCTCTAAAATATTGATCGAAACCAGGTTTAATGGACTGTTTCAGTGTGGTACCACATTACTACGTGATCCAAACCAGAATAAGCCAGGGATCTGTTAAACAAGAATGTGAAAAACCCGAATGTATGACCCCGATGAGAGCAAATCCCAGACCTAACCAAGGCCTAACATGCATTATTCTCTAAAATATTTATCGAAACCAGGTTTAATGGACTGTTTCAGTGTGGTACCACATTACTACGTGATCCAAATCAGAAAAAACCCAGGATCTGTTCAACAGGTATGTGAAAAACGCGAAAATATGAGCCTGATGAGAGCAAATCCCAGACCTAACCTAGACCTGACATGCGTTATCCTCTAAAATACTGATCGAAACCAGGTTTCAGGGAGTGTTTCAGTGTGGTACCACATTACTACGTGATCCAGACCAGAAAAAAAGCCAGGATCTGACCAACAAGTATGAGAAATATGCGAAAGTATGAGTCTGATGAGGGCAAATCCCAGGCTTAACCTAGACCTAACATGCGTTATCATCTAAAACATTGATGAAACCAGGTTTCGTGGACTGTTTCAGTGTGATACCACATTACCACGTGATCCAAACCAGAAAAAGCCAGGGACCTGTTCAACAAGTATGTGAAATATGCGAAAGTATGTGTCTGATGAGGGCAAATCCCACACCTAACCGTGTCCTAACCGGCGTTATCCTATAAAATGTTGATCGATACCTGGATTAATCGACTGTTTCAGTGTGGTACCACTTTACAACGTGATCCAAACCAGAAAAAGCCAGGGATCTGTACAAAAAGTATGTGAAAAATGCGAATGTATGATCCCGATGAGAGCAAATCCCAGACCTAACCAAGACCTAACATGCGTTATTCTCTGAAATATTGATCCAAACCAAGTTTAATGGACTGTTTCAGTGTGGTACCATATTACTACGTGATCCAAACCAGAAAAAACCGAGGATCTCTTCAACAAGCATGTGAAGAATGCGAAGGTATGAGTCTGATGAGGGCAGATCCCAGACCTATCCCAGACCTAACATGCGTTATCATCTAAAATATTGATCGAAACCAGGTTTAATCGACTGTTTCAGAGTGGTACCACATTACTACGTGATCCAAACCAGGAAATGCCAGCGATCTGTTCAACAAGTATGTGAAGAATGCGAAAGTATGTGTCTGATGAGGGCAAATCCTAGCCCTAACCCAGACCTAACATGCGTTATCATCTAAAATATTGATCGAAACCAGGTTTAATCGACTGTTTCAGCGTGGTACCACATTACTACGTGATACAATCCAGAAACAGCCCAGGATCTAGCCATGAAGTATGAGAAATATGCGAAAGTATGAGCGTGATGAGGGCAAATCCTAGACCTAACCTAGACCTATCATGCGTTATCCTCTAAAATATTGATCAAAACCAGGTTTAATGGACTGTTTCAGTGTGGTACCACTTTACTACGTGATCCAAACCAGAAAATGCCAGGGATCTGTTCAACAAGTATGTGAAGAATGCGAAAGTATGTGTCTGATGAGGGCAAATCCTAGCCCTAACCCAGACCTAACATGCGTTATCATCTAAAATATTGATCGAAACCAGTTTTAATCGACTGTTTCAGAGTGGTACCACATTAGTACGTGATCCAAACCAGAAAAAAAACCAGGATCTGGCCAACAAGTATGAGAAATATGCGAATGTATGAGTCTGATGTGGGCAAATCCCAGGCCTAACCAAGACCTAACATGACTTATCAACTATAATGTTTATCGAGACCAGGTTGAATTGACTGTTTCAAGGCGGTACAACATTACTGCGTGATCCAAACCAGTGAAAGAACAGAATCTGGCCAACAAGTTTGAGAAATATGCGAAACTATGAGCCTGATGAGGGCAAATCCCAGACCTATCCCAGACCTAACATGCGTTATCCTCTAAAATATTTATCAAGACCAGGTTTAATTGAATGTCTCAGTGTGGTACCACATTACTACGTGATCCAATCCAGAAAAACGCAGGATCTGTTCAACAAGCATGTGAAGAATGCGAAGGTATGAGTCTGATGAGGGCAGATCCCAGACCTATCCCAGACCTAACATGCGTTATCATCTAAAATATTGATCAAAACCAGGTTTAATGGACTGTTTCAGTGTGGTACCACTTTACTACGTGATCCAAACCAGAAAAAGCCAGGGATCTGTTCAACAAGTATGTGAAATATGCGAAAGTATGAGTCTGATGAGGGCAAATCCCAGGCCTAACCTAGACCTGACATGCGTTATTCTCTAAAATACTGATCGAAACCTGGTTTCATGGAGTGTTTCAGTGTGGTACCACATTGCTACGTGATCCAAACCAGAAAAAAACCCAGAATCTGACCATCAACTATGAGAAATATGCGAAAGTATGACACAGATGAGGGCAAATCCTAGACCTAACCGAGACCTAACATGCGATATCCTCTAAAATATCGATCGAAACCAGGTTTAGTTGACTGTCTCTGTGGGGTACCACTTTACTACGTTATCCAAAGTAGGAAAAACCCTCGATCAGGTCAAGAAGTATGATAAAACTGCGAAAGTATAACCCTGATTAGGGCAAATCCCAGGCCTAGCCTAGACCTAACATGCGTTATCCTCTAAGATATTGGTCGAAACCAGGTTTAATGGACTGTTACAGTGTTGTACTACATTACTACGTGATCCAAACCAGAAAAAGCCCCGAATCTGGCCATCAAGTATGAGAAATATGCGAATGTACAAGCCTGATGAGAGCAAATCCCAGACCTAACCTAGACCTAACATGAGTTATTCTCTAAAATATTGATCGAAACCAGGTCTAATGGACTGTTTCAGCGTGGTACCACATTACTACGTGATACAATCCAGAAACAGCCCAGGATCTAGCCATGAAGTATGAGAAATATGCGAAAGTATGAGCCTGATGAGGACAAATCCTAGACCTAACCCAAACCTAACATGCGTTATCCTCTAAAATATTTATCAAGACCAGGTTTAATTGACTGTTTCAGTGTGGCATCACATTACTACGTGATCCAAACCAGAAAATGCCCCGAATCTGGCCATCCAGTATGAGAAATATGCGAAAGAATGAGCCTGATAAGAGCAAATCCCAGACCTAACCTAGACCTAACATGAATTATTCTCTAAAATATTGATCGAAACCAGGTTTAATTGACTGTTTCAGTGTGGTACCACATTACTACGTGATCCAAACCAGAAAAAGCCCCGAATCTGGCCATCAAGTACGAGAAATATGTGAATGTACAAGCCTGATGAGAGCAAATCCCAGACCTAACCTAGACCTAACATACGTTATCATCTAAAATGTTGATCGAAACCTGGTTTAGTTGACTGTTTCAGTGTGGTACCACATTACTACGTGATCCAGACCAGAAAAAGCCCTGGGTCTGACCAACACGTTTGAGAAATTTGCGAAAGTATGACCCTGATGAGGGCAAATCCCAGGCGTAACCTAGGCCTATCATGCGTTATCCTCTAAAATATTTTTCAAGTCCAGGTTTCATTGACAGTTTCAGTGTGGTACCACATTACTACGTGATACAGACCAGAAAAAACCCAGGATCTGGCCAACAAGTATGAGAAATATGCGAATGTATGAGTCTGATGAGGGCAAATCCCAGGCCTAACCTAGACCTAACATGCATTATCCTCTAAAATATTGATCGAATCCAGGTTTCATGGACTGTTTCAGTGTGGTACCACTTTTCTACGCGATCCAAACCAGAAAAAGCCAAGGATCTGTTCAACAAGTATGTGAAATATGCGAAAGAATGAGCCTGATAAGAGCAAATCCCAGACCTAACCTAGACCTAACATGAATTATTCTCTAAAATATTGATCGAAACCAGGTTTAATTGACTGTTTCAGTGTGGTACCACTTTACGACGTGATCCAAACCAGAAAAAGCCCCGAATCTGGCCATCAAGTATGAGAAATATGCGAATGTACAAGCCTGATGAGAGCAAATCCCAGACCTAACCTAGACCTAACATGAGTTATTCTCTAAAATATTGATCGAAACCAGGTTTAATGGACTGTTTCAGTGTGGTACCACATTACTACGTGATCCAAACCAGAGAAAACCCAGGATCTGTTCAACAAGTATGTGAAAAACGCGAAACTATGAGCCTGATGAGGGCAAATCCCAGACCTATCACAGACCTAACATGCGTTATCCTCTAAAATATTGATCGAAACCAGGTTTAATGGACTGTTTCAGTGTGGCACCACTTTACTACGTGATCCAATGCAGAAAAAACCCTCGATCAGGCCAACATGTATGTTAAAACTGCGAAAGTATGACCCTGATGAGGGCAAATCCCAGGCCTATCTAGACCTAATATGCGTTCTCCTCTAAAATATTGATGGAAACCAGGTTTAATTGACTGTTTCAGTGTTGTACTTCATTACTACGTTATGCAATCCAGAAAAAGCCCAGGATCTAGCCATTAGGTATGAGAAATATGCGAAAGAATGAGCCTGATAAGAGCAAATCCCAGACCTAACCTAGACCTAACATGAATTATTCTCTAAAATATTGATCGAAACCAGGTTTAATCGACTGTTTCAGAGTGGTACCACATTACTACGTGATCCAAACCAGAAAAAAAACCAGGATCTGGCCAACAAGTATGAGAAATATGCGAAAGTATGAGTCTGATGAGGGCAAATCCCAGGCCTAACCTAGACCTAACATGACTTATCATCTATAATATTTATCGAGACCAGGTTGGATTGACTGTTTCAAGGTGGTACAACATTACTACGTGACCCAAACCAGTGAAAGAACAGAATCTGGCCAACAAGTTTGAGAAATATGCGAAACTATGAGCCTGATGAGGGCAAATCCCAGACCTATCCCAGACCTAACATGCGTTATCCTCTAAAATGTTTATCAAGAGCAGGTTTAATTGAATGGCTCTGTGAGGTTCCACATTACTACGTGATCCAAACCAGAAAAACGCAGGATCTGTTCAACAAGCATGTGAAGAATGCGAAGGTATGAGTCTGATGAGGGCAAATCCCAGGCCTAACCTAGACCTGACATGCGTTATCCTCTAAAATACTGATCGAAACCAGGTTTCATGGAGTGTTTCAGTGTGGTACCACATTACTACGAGATCCAAACCAGAAAAAGCAATGGATCTGGCTAACAAGTATGAGAAATATGCGACAGCATGAGCCTGATGAGGGCAAATCCCACACCTAACCGTGTCCTAACCGGCGTTATCCTATAAAATGTTGATCGAGACCAGGATTAATCGACTGTTTCAGTGTGGTACTACTTTACAACGTGATCCAAACCTGAGAAAGCCAGGGTTCTGTTCGAAAAGTATGTGAAATTTGCGAAAGTATGACCCTGATGTGGGCAAATCCCAGGCGTAACCTAGACCTATCATGCGTTATCCTCTAAAATATTTATCAAGACCAAGTTTAATTCACTGATTCAGTGTGGTACCACATTACTACGTGATCCAGACCAGAAAAAAAGCCAGGATCTGGCCAACAAATATGAGAAATATGCGAAAGTATGAGTCTGATGAGGGCAAATCCCAGGCTTAACCTAGACCTAACATGCGTTATCCTCTTAAATATTGGTCGACACCAGGTTTAGTCGACTGTTTCAGTGTGGTACCACATAACTACGTGATCCAAACCAGAAAAAGCCCAGGATCTGGCCAACAAGTATGAGAAATATGCGAAAGTATGAGTCTGATGAGGTCAAATCCCAGACCTATCCCAGACCTAACATGCGTTATCCTCTAAAATATTTATCAAGACCAGGTTTAATTGAATGTCTCAGTGTGGTACCACATTACTACGTGATCCAATCCAGAAAAACGCAGGATCTGTTCAACAAGCATGTGAAGAATGCGAAGGTATGAGTCTGATGAGGGCACATCCCAGACCTAACCAAGACCTAACGTGCGTTATTCTCTAAAATCTTGATCGAGACCAGGTTTAATGGACTGTTTCAGTGTGATACCACATTACCAGGTGATCCAAACCAGAAAAAGCAATGGATCTGGCTAACAAGTATGAGAAATATGCGACAGTATGAGCCTGATGAGGGCAAATCCCACACCTAACCGTGTCCTAACCGGCGTTATCCTTTAAAATGTTGATCGAGACCAGGATTAATCGACTGTTTCAGTGTGGTACCACTTTACAACGTGATCCAAATCAGAAAAAGCCCCGAATCTGGCCATCAAGTATGAGAAATATGCGAATGTACAAGCCTGATGAGAGCAAATCGCAGACCTAACCTAGACCTAACATGAGTTATTCTCTAAAATATTGATCGAAACCAGGTTTAATGGACTGTTTCAGTGTGGTACCACATTACTACGTGATCCAAACCAGAATAAGCCAGGGATCTGTTAAACAAGAATGTGAAAAACGCGAATGTATGACCCCGATGAGAGCAAATCCCAGACCTAACCAAGGCCTACCATGCGTTATTCTCTAAAATATTTATCGAAACCAGGTTTAATGGACTGTTTCAGTGTGGTACCACATTACTACGTGATCCAAACCAGAAAAAACCCAGGATCTCTACAACAAGCATGTGAAGAATGCGAAGATATGAGTCTGATGAGGGCAGATCCCAGACCTATCCCAGACCTAACATGCGTTATCATCTAAAATATTGATCGAAACCAGGTTTAATCGACTGTTTCAGTGTGGTACTACTTTACAACGTGATCCAAACCTGAGAAAGCCAGGGATCTGTTCGAAAAGTATGTGAAATATGCGAAAGTATGACCCTGATGTGGGCAAATCCCAGGCCTAACCTAGACCTAACATGACTTATCATCTATAATATTTATCGAGACCAGGTTGAATTGACTGTTTCAAGGCGGTACAACATTACTACGTGATCCAAGCCAGTGAAAGAACAGAATCTGGCCAACAAGTTTGAGAAATATGCGAAACTATGAGCCTGATGAGGGCATATCCAAGACCTAACCTAGACCTAACATGAGTTATTCTCTAAGATATTGATCGAAACCAGGTTTAATGGACTGTTTCAGTGTGGTACCACATTACTACGTGATCCAAATCAGAAAAAACCCAGGATCTGTTCAACAGGTATGTGAAAAACGCGAAAATATGAGCCTGATGAGAGCAAATCCCAGACCTAACCTAGACCTGACATGCGTTATCCTCTAAAATACTGATCGAAACCAGGTTTCAGGGAGTGTTTCAGTGTGGTACCACATTACTACGTGGTCCAAACCAGAAAAAAACCCAGAATCTGGCCATCAACTATGGGAAATATGCGAAAGTATGAGCCTGCTGAGGGCAAATCCCAGGCCTAACCTAGACCTAACATGCGTTATCATCTAAAATATTGATCGAAACCTGGTTTAGTTGACTGTTTCAGTGTGGTACCACTTTACTACGTGGTCCAAACCAGAAAAAGCAATGGATCTGGCTAACAAGTATGAGAAATATGCGACAGTATGAGCCTGATGAGGGTAAATCCCACACCTATCCGTGTCCTAACCGGCGTTATCCTATAAAATGTTGAACGAGACCAGGATTAATCGACTGTTTCAAGGTGGTACAACATTACTACGTGACCCAAACCAGTGAAAGAACAGAATCTGGCCAACAAGTTTGAGAAATATGCGAAACTATGAGCCTGATGAGGGCAAATCCCAGACCTATCCCAGACCTAACATGCGTTATCCTCTAAAATGTTTATCAAGAGCAGGTTTAATTGAATGGCTCTGTGAGGTTCCACATTACTACGTGATCCAAACCAGAAAAACGCAGGATCTGTTCAACAAGCATGTGAAGAATGCGAAGGTATGAGTCTGATGAGGGCAAATCCCAGGCCTAACCTAGACCTGACATGCGTTATCCTCTAAAATACTGATCGAAACCAGGTTTCATGGAGTGTTTCAGTGTGGTACCACATTACTACGAGATCCAAACCAGAAAAAGCAATGGATCTGGCTAACAAGTATGAGAAATATGCGACAGCATGAGCCTGATGAGGGCAAATCCCACACCTAACCGTGTCCTAACCGGCGTTATCCTATAAAATGTTGATCGAGACCAGGATTAATCGACTGTTTCAGTGTGGTACTACTTTACAACGTGATCCAAACCTGAGAAAGCCAGGGTTCTGTTCGAAAAGTATGTGAAATTTGCGAAAGTATGACCCTGATGTGGGCAAATCCCAGGCGTAACCTAGACCTATCATGCGTTATCCTCTAAAATATTTATCAAGACCAAGTTTAATTCACTGATTCAGTGTGGTACCACATTACTACGTGATCCAGACCAGAAAAAAAGCCAGGATCTGGCCAACAAATATGAGAAATATGCGAAAGTATGAGTCTGATGAGGGCAAATCCCAGGCTTAACCTAGACCTAACATGCGTTATCCTCTTAAATATTGGTCGACACCAGGTTTAGTCGACTGTTTCAGTGTGGTACCACATAACTACGTGATCCAAACCAGAAAAAGCCCAGGATCTGGCCAACAAGTATGAGAAATATGCGAAAGTATGAGTCTGATGAGGTCAAATCCCAGACCTATCCCAGACCTAACTTGCGTTATCCTCTAAAATATTTATTAAGACCAGGTTTAATTGAATGTTTCAGTGTGGTACCACATTACTACGTGATGCAATCCAGAAAAAGCCCAGGATCTAGCCATCAAGTTTAAGAAATTTGCGAAAGAATGAGCCTGATGAGGGCAAATCCTAGACCTAACCCAGACCTAACATGCGTTATCCTCTAAAATATTGATCGAAACCAGGTTTAATCGACTGTTTCAGCGTGGTACCACATTACTACGTGATACAATCCAGAAACAGCCCAGGATCTAGCCATGAAGTATGAGAAATATGCGAAAGTATGAGCGTGATGAGGGCAAATCCTAGACCTAACCTAGACCTATCATGCGTTATCCTCTAAAATATTTTTCAAGTCCAGGTTTCATTGACAGCTTCAGTGTGGTACCACATTACTACGTGATACAGACCAGAAAAAACCCAGGATCTGGCCAACAAGTATGAGAAATATGCGAATGTATGAGTCTGATGAGGGCAAATCCCAGGCCTAACCTAGACCTAACATGCATTATCCTCTAAAATATTGATCGAATCCAGGTTTCATGGACTGTTTCAGTGTGGTACCACTTTTCTACGCCATCCAAACCAGAAAAAGCCAAGGATCTGTTCAACAAGTATGTGAAATATGCGAAAGTATGTGTCTGGTGAGGGCAAATCCCAGGCGTAACCTTGACCTAACGTGCATTATCCTCTAAAATATTGGTCGAAACCATGTTTCATGGACTGTTTCAGTGTGATACCACATTACTACGTGATCCAAACCAGAAAAAACCCAGGATCTGTTCAACAAGCATGGGAAGAATGCGAAGGTATGAGTCTGATGAGGGCACATCCCAGACCTAACCAAGACCTAACGTGCGTTATTCTCTAAAATCTTGATCGAGACCAGGTTTAATGGACTGTTTCAGTGTGATACCACATTACCAGGTGATCCAAACCAGAAAAAGCAATGGATCTGGCTAACAAGTATGAGAAATATGCGACAGTATGAGCCTGATGAGGGCAAATCCCACACCTAACCGTGTCCTAACCGGCGTTATCCTTTAAAATGTTGATCGAGACCAGGATTAATCGACTGTTTCAGTGTGGTACCACTTTACAACGTGATCCAAATCAGAAAAAGCCCCGAATCTGGCCATCAAGTATGAGAAATATGCGAATGTACAAGCCTGATGAGAGCAAATCGCAGACCTAACCTAGACCTAACATGAGTTATTCTCTAAAATATTGATCGAAACCAGGTTTAATGGACTGTTTCAGTGTGGTACCACATTACTACGTGATCCAAACCAGAATAAGCCAGGGATCTGTTAAACAAGAATGTGAAAAACGCGAATGTATGACCCCGATGAGAGCAATTCCCAGACCTAACCAAGGCCTACCATGCGTTATTCTCTAAAATATTTATCGAAACCAGGTTTAATGGACTGTTTCAGTGTGGTACCACATTACTACGTGATCCAAACCAGAAAAAACCCAGGATCTCTACAACAAGCATGTGAAGAATGCGAAGATATGAGTCTGATGAGGGCAGATCCCAGACCTATCCCAGACCTAACATGCGTTATCATCTAAAATATTGATCGAAACCAGGTTTAATCGACTGTTTCAGTGTGGTACTACTTTACAACGTGATCCAAACCTGAGAAAGCCAGGGATCTGTTCGAAAAGTATGTGAAATATGCGAAAGTATGACCCTGATGTGGGCAAATCCCAGGCCTAACCTAGACCTAACATGACTTATCATCTATAATATTTATCGAGACCAGGTTGAATTGACTGTTTCAAGGCGGTACAACATTACTACGTGATCCAAGCCAGTGAAAGAACAGAATCTGGCCAACAAGTTTGAGAAATATGCGAAACTATGAGCCTGATGAGGGCATATCCAAGACCTAACCTAGACCTAACATGAGTTATTCTCTAAGATATTGATCGAAACCAGGTTTAATGGACTGTTTCAGTGTGGTACCACATTACTACGTGATCCAAATCAGAAAAAACCCAGGATCTGTTCAACAGGTATGTGAAAAACGCGAAAATATGAGCCTGATGAGAGCAAATCCCAGACCTAACCTAGACCTGACATGCGTTATCCTCTAAAATACTGATCGAAACCAGGTTTCAGGGAGTGTTTCAGTGTGGTACCACATTACTACGTGGTCCAAACCAGAAAAAAACCCAGAATCTGGCCATCAACTATGGGAAATATGCGAAAGTATGAGCCTGCTGAGGGCAAATCCCAGGCCTAACCTAGACCTAACATGCGTTATCATCTAAAATATTGATCGAAACCTGGTTTAGTTGACTGTTTCAGTGTGGTACCACTTTACTACGTGGTCCAAACCAGAAAAAGCAATGGATCTGGCTAACAAGTATGAGAAATATGCGACAGTATGAGCCTGATGAGGGTAAATCCCACACCTATCCGTGTCCTAACCGGCGTTATCCTATAAAATGTTGAACGAGACCAGGATTAATCGACTGTTTCAGTGTGGTACCACTTTACTACGTGATCCAAACCAGAAAAAGCCAGGGATCTGTTCAACAAGTATGTAAAATATGCGAAAGTATGAGTCTGATGAGGGCAAATCCCAGGCCTAACCTAGACCTAACATGCGTTATCCTCAAAAATACTGATCGAAACCAGGTTTCATGGACTGTTGCGATCATCCGTCTCATACTTTCGCAATTTTCGTGTACTTGTTGGCCAGATCTCGGGTGTTTTGTGGCTTGGATCCCGTCGTAATGTGGTGCCGCACCGAAACAGTCAATTAAACCTGGTTGCGATTAATATTTTAGAGGATAACGCCGGTTATGTCTGGGTTAGTTCTGGTATTTCCAACCATCTGGCTCATACTTTCGCGTTTTTCGCATACTTGTTTGGCTAGATCTTGGGTTTTTTGTGGATTGGAACCCGTCGTAATGTGGTTCCACACCGAAACTGTCAATTAAACCTGGTTGCGATTAGTATTTTAGAGGATAACGCCGGTTATGTCTGGGTTAGGTCTGGTATTTGCCCTCATCAGGCTTGTACATTCGCATATTTCTCATACTTGATGACCAGATTCTGGGCTTTTTCTGGTTTGGATCACGTAGTAATGTGGTACCACACTGTCAATAAAAGCTGGTTCCGATTAGTATTATAGAGGATAACGCTGGTTATGGCTGGGTTAGTTCTGGTATTAGCAATCATCTGGCTCATACTTTCGCGTTTTTCGCATACTTGTTGGCCAGATCCTGGGTTTTTTCTGGTTTGGATCACGTAGTAATGTGGTTCCACACCGAAACAGTCAATTAAACCTGGTTGCGATTAATATTTTGGAGGATAACGCTGGTTATGTTTGGGTTAGTTCTGGTATTTGCAATCGCCAGGCACATACTTTCGCATTTTTCGTATACTTGTTGGCCAGATCCTGGGATATTTCTGGTTAGGATCAGGTAGTAATGCGGTACCACACCGAAACAGTCAACTAAACATTTTTGCGATTAATATTTTAGAGCATAACGCCGGTTACGTCTTGGTTAGATCTGGTATTTGCCCTCATCTGGCTCGAACTTTCGCATTTTTGGCATACTTGTTGGCCAGATCCTGGCCATTTTCTGGAATGGATCACGTAGTAATGCGGTACCATAACAGAAACAGTCAATTAAACCTGGTTGCGATTAATATTTTAGAGGATAACGCCGGTTATGTCTGGGTTAGGTCTGGTATTTGCAATCATCTGGCTCATACTTTCGCGTTGTTCGCATACTTGTTGGCCAGATCCTGGGTTTTTTCTGGTTTGGATCACGTAGTAATGTGGTTCCACACCGAAACAGTCGGTTAAACCTGGTTGCGATTAATATTTTGGAGGATAACGCTGGTTATGTTTGGGTTAGTTCTGGTATTTGCAATCATCAGGCAAATACTTTCGCATTTTTCGCATACTTGTTGGGCAGATCCTGGCCTCCTTCTGGCTTGGACCACGTAGTAATGTGGTACCACACTGAAACTGTCAATTAAACCTGGTTCCGAATAATACTTTAGAGGATAACGCCGGTTATGTCTGGGTTAGGTCTGGTATTTGCCCTCGTCTGGCTCGTACTTTCGCATTTTTCGCATACTTGTTGTCCAGATACTGGCCATTTTCTGGTTTGGATGACGTAGTAATGCGGTACCACACCGAAACAGTCAATGTAGCCTTGTTGCGATTAATATTTTAGAGGATAACGCCGGATATGTTTGGGCTAGTTCTGGTATTTGCAATCATCAGGCAAATACTTTCGCATTTTTCGCATACTTGTTGGCCAGATCCTGGCCTTTTTCAGGCTTGGACCACATAGTAATGTGGTACCACACTGTCAATAAAAGCTGGTTCCGATTAGTATTTTAGAGGATAACGCTGGTTATGTCTGGGTTAGTTCTGGTATTTGCAATCATCTGGCTCATACTTTCTCGTTTTTCGCATACTTGTTGGGCAGATCCTGGCCTCCTTCTGGCTTGGACCACGTAGTAATGTGGTACCACACTGAAACAGTCAATTAAACCTGGTTCCGAATAATACTTTAGAGGATAACGCCGGTTATGTCTGGGTTAGGTCTGGTATTTGCCCTTATCTGGCTCGTACTCTCGCATTTTTCGCATACTTGTTGTCCAGATACTGGCCATTGTCTGGTTTGGATGACGTAGTAATGCGGTACCACACCGAAACAGTCAATTAAACCTGGTTGCGATTAATATTTTAGAGGATAACGCCGGTTATGTCTGGGTTAGGTCTGGTATTTGCCCTCATCTGGCTCGTACTTTCGCATTTTTCGCATACTTGTTGGCCAGATCCTGGCCTTTTTCTGGCTTGGACCACGTAGTAATGTGGTACCACACTGTCAATAAAAGCTGGTTCCGATTAGTATTATAGAGGATAACGCTGGTTATGTCTGGCTTAGTTCTGGTAGTTGCAATCATCTGGCTCATACTTTCGCGTTTTTCGCATACTTGTTGGCCAGATCCTGGGTTTTTTCTGGTTTGGATCACGTAGTAATGTGGTTCCACACCGAAACAGTGAATTAAACCTGGTTGCGATTAATATTTTGGAGGATAAAGCTGGTTATGTTTGGGTTAGTTCTGGTATTTGCAATCGCCAGGCACATACTTTCGCATTTTTCGCATACTTGTTGGCCAGATCCTGGGATATTTCTGGTTAGGATCAGGTAGTAATGCGGTACCACACCGAAACAGTCAACTAAACCTTTTTGCGATTAATATTTTAGAGCATAACGCCGGTTATGTCTAGGTTAGGTCTGGTATTTGCAATCAACTGGCTCATACTTTCGCGTTTTTCGCATACTTGTTGGCCAGACCCTGGCCTTTTTCTGGTTTGGATCACGTAGTAATGCGGTACCACACCGAAACAGTCAATTAAAGCCGGATGCGATTAATATTTTGGAGGATAACGCCGGTTATGTCTCTGTTAGGTCTGGGATTTCCCCTCATCTGGCTCGTACTCTCGCACTTTTCGCATACTTGTTGGCCAGATCCTGGCCTCTTTCCGGCTTGAACCACGTAGTAATGTGGTACCACACCGAAACAGTCAGTTGAACCTGGTTGCGATTAATATTTTAGAGGATAACGCCGGTTATGTCTAGGTTAGGTCTGGTATTTGCAATCAACTGGCTCATACTTTCGCGTTTTTCGCATACTTGTTGGCCAGTTCCTGGGTTTTTTCTGGTTTGGATCCCGTAGTAATGCGGTACCACACCGAAACGGTCAATTAAAACTGGTTGCGATTAATATTTTGGAGGATAACGCAGGTTATGTCTCGGTTAGTTCTGGGATTTCCCATCATCTGGCACATACTTTCGCGTTTTTGGCATACTTGTTGGCCAGATCCTGGCCATTTTCTGGTTTGGATCACGTAGTAATGCGGTACCATAACAGAAACGGTCAATTAAACCTGGTTGCGATTAATATTTTAGAGGATAACGCCGGTTATGTCTGGGTTTGGTCTGGTATTTGCCCTCATCTGGCTCGTACTTTCGCATTTTTCGCATACTTGTTGGCCAGATCCTGGCCTTTTTCTGGCTTGGACCACGTAGTAATGTGGTACCACACTGTCAATAAAAGCAGGTTCCGATTAGTATTTTAGAGGATAACGCTGGTTATGTCTGGGTTAGTTCTGGTATTTGCTATCATCTGGCTCATACTTTCTCGTTTTTCGCATACTTGTTGGGCAGATCTTGGCCTCCTTCTGGCTTGGACCACGTAGTAATGTGGTACCACACTGAAACACTCATTAAAAGCATGTTCCGGTGCGTATTTTAGAGGATAATGCTGGTTATGCCAGGGTTAGTTCTGGTATTTGCAATCATCTGGCTCATACTTTCGCATTTTTCTCATACTTGTTGGCAAGATCCTGGCCTTTTTCTGGTTTGGATCACGTAGTGATGCGGTACCACACCGAAACAGTCAATTAAACTTGGTTGCGACTAATAGTTTAGGGGATAACGCCGGTTACGTCTGTGTTAGGTCTGGTATTTGCAATCATCTGGCTCGTACTTTCGCATTTTTCGCATACTTGTTAGGCAGATCCTGGCCTCTTTCTGGTTTGGATCATCGTAGCAATGCGGTACCACACCGAAACAGTCAATTATACCTGATTGGGATTAATATTTTAGGGGATAACGCCGGTTACGTCTCGGTTAGGTCTGGGATTTTCCCTCATCTGGCTCGTACTTTCGCATTTTTTGCAATTCTTGATGGCCCGATCGTGGGCTTTTTCTGGTTTGGATCACGTAGTAATGTGGTACCACACTGAAACAGTCATTAAAAGCATGTTCCGTTGCTTATTTTAGAGGATAACGATGGTTATGTCAGGGTTAGTTCTGGTATTTGCAATCATCTGGCTCATACTTTCGCATTTTTCTCATACTTGTTGGCAAGATCCTGGCCTTTTTCTGGTTTGGATCACGTAGTAATGCGGTACCACACCGAAACAGTCAATTAAACATGGTTGCGATTAATATTTTAGGGGATAACGCCGGTTATGACTGGGTTAGGTCTGGTATTTGCCCTCATCTGGCTCGAACATTCGCATTTTTCTCTTACTTGTTGGCCAGATCCTGGCCTTTTTCTGGTTGGGATCACGTAGTAATGCGGTACCACACCGAAACAGTCAATTAAACCTGGTTGCGATTTATATTTTAGAGGATAACGCCGGTTACGTCTCGGTTAGGTCTAGGATTTTCCCTCATCTGGCTCGTACCTTCGCATTTTTTGCATTCTTGTTGGCCCGATCCTGGGCTTTTTCTGGTTTGGATCACGTAGTAATGTGGTACCACACTGAAACAGTCATTAAAAGCATGTTCCGATGCGTATTTTAGAGGATAACGCCGGTTACGTCTGTGTTAGGTCTGGTATTTGCCCTCATCTGGCTCGTGCTTTCCCATTTTTCGCATACTTGTTAGGTAGATCCTGGCGTCTTTCTGGTTTGGATCATCGTAGCAATGCGGTACCACACCGAAACAGTCAATTATACCTGGTTGCGATTAATATTTTAGGGGATAACGCCGGTTACGCCTCGGTTAGGTCTGGGATTTTCCCTCATCTGGCTCGTACTTTCGCATTTTTTGCAATTCTTGATGGCCCGATCCTGGGCTTTTTCTGGTTTGGATCACGTAGTAATGTGGTACCACACTGAAACAGTCATTAAAAGCATGTTCCGATGCGTATTTTAGAGGATAACGATGGTTATGTCAGGGTTAGTTCTGGTATTTGCAATCATCTGGCTCATACTTTCGCATTTTTCTCCTACTTGTTGGCCAGGTCCTGGGCTTCTTCTGGTTTGGATCCCGTAGTAATGCGTTTCTACACGGAAACAGTCAATTAAACCCGGTTGCAATTATTATTTTAGAGGATAACGCCGGTTACGTCTGTGTTAGGTCTGGTATTTGCCCTCATCTGGCTCGAACTTTCGCATTTTTCTCATACTTGTTGGCCAGATCCTGGCCTTTTTCTGGTTTGGATCACGTAGTCATGCGGTACCACACCGAAACAATCAATTAAACCTGGTTGCGATTAATATTTTAGAGGATAACGCCGGTTATGTCTCGGTTTGGTCTGGGATTTGCCCTCAACTGGCTCGAACTTTCGCATTTTTCTCTTACTTGTTGGCCAGATCCTGGCCTTTTTCTGGTTGGGATCACGTAGTAATGTGGTACCACACTGAAACAGTCATTGAAAGCATGTTCCGATGCGTATTTTAGAGGATAACGATGGTTATGTCAGTGTTAGTTCTGGTATTTGCAATCATCTGGCTCATACTTTCGCATTTTTCTCATACTTGTTGGCAAGATCCTGGCCTTCTTCTGGTTTGGATCACGTAGTAATGCGGTACCACACCGAAACAGTCAATTAAACATGGTTGCGATTAATATTTTAGGGGATAACGCCGGTTATGACTGGGTTAGGTCTGGTATTTGCCCTCATCTGGCTCGAACTTTTGCATTTTTCTCTTACTTGTTGGCCAGATCCTGGGCTTTTTCTGGTTTGGATCACGTAGTAATGTGGTACCACACAGAAACAGTCATTAAAAGCATGTTCCGATGCGTATTTTAAAGGATAACGCTGGTTATGTCAGGGTTAGTTCTGGTATTTGCAATCATCTGGCTCATACTTTCGCATTTTTCGCAATCTTGTTGGCCAGATCCTGGCCTTTTTCTGGTTTGGATCACGTAGTAATGCGGTACCACACCGAAACAGTCATGAAAAGCATGTTCCGATGCGTATTTTAGAGGATAACGATGGTTATGTCAGGGTTAGTTCTGGTATTTGCAATCATCTGGCTCATTCTTTCGCATTTTTCTCATACTTGTTGGCCAGATCCTGGGCTTCTTCTGGTTTGGATCCCGTAGTAATGCGTTTCCACACGGAAACAGTCAATTAAACCCGGTTGCGATTATTATTTTAGAGGATAACGCCGGTTACGTCTGTGTTAGGTCTGGTATTTGCCCTCATCTGGCTCGAACTTTCGCATTTTTCTCATACTTGTTGGCCAGATCCTGGCCTTTTTCTGGTTTGGATCACGTAGTCATGCGGTACCACACCGAAACAGTCAATTAAACCTGGTTGCGATTAATATTTTAAAGGATAACGCCGGTTATGTCTCGGTTTGGTCTGGGATTTGCCCTCATCTGGCCCGTACTTTCGCATTTTGCGCATACTTGTTGGCCAGATCCAGGGCTATTTCTGGCTTGAACCACGTAGTAATGTGGTACTACACCGAAACAGTCAATTAAACCCGGTTGCGATTAATATTTTAGAGGATAACGCTGGTTATGTCTGGGTTAGTTGTGGTATTTGCAATCATCTGGCTCATACTTTCGCATTTTTCGCATACTTGTTTGCCAGATCCTGGGTTCTTTCTGGTTTGGATCCCGTACTAATGTGGTTCCACACCGAAACAGTCAATTAAACCTGGTTGCGATTAATATTTTAGAGGATAACACCGGTTATGTCTCGGGTGGGTCTGGGATTTGCCGTCATCTGGCTCGTATTCGAATTTCTCGCATACATGTTGGCCAGATCCTGGGCTTTTTTTGGTTTGGATCACGTAGTAATGTGGTACCACACTGAAACAGTCAATAAAAGCTGGTTCCGAATAGTATTTTACAGGATAACGCAGGTTACGTCTGGGTTAGTTCTGGTATTTGCAATCATCTGGCTCATACTTTCGCATTTTTCTCATACTTGGTGGCAAGATCCTGGCCTTTTTCTGGTTTGGATCACGTAGTAATTTGGTACCACACCGAAACAGTCAATTAAACATGGTTGCGATTAATATTTTAGGGGATAACGCCGGTTATGACTGGGTTAGGTCTGGTATTTGCCCTCATCTGGCTCGAACTTTCGCATTTTTCTCTTATTTGTTGGCCAGATCCTGGGCATTTTCTGATTTGGATCCCCTAGTAACGTGGTACCACACTGAAACAGTCAATAAAAGCTGGTTCCGATTAGTATTTTAGAGGATAACACTGGTTATGGCTGTGTTAGTTCTGGTATTTGCAATCATCTGGCTCATACTTTCGCGTTTTCCGCACACTTGTTGGGCAGACCCTGGCCCTTTTCTGGTTTGGATCACGTAGTAATGTGGTACCACACTGAAACAATCAATAGAACTTTTCTGATAAGTATTTTAGAGGATAACGCTGGTTATGTCTGGGTTAGTTCTGGTATTTGCTATAATCTGGCACATACTTTCGCGTTTTTCGCATACTTGTTGGCCAGATTCTGGGCTTTTTCTGGTTTGGATCACGTAGTAATGCGGTACCACACCGAAACAGTCAATCAAATCTGGTTGCGATTAATATTTTTGAGGATAAAGCCGGTAATGTCTCGGTTAGGTCTGATATTTGCCCTCATCTGGCGCGTACTTTCGTATTGTTCGCATTCTTGTTGGCCAGATCCTGGGCTTTTTCTGGTTTGGATCACGTAGTAATGTGGTACCACACTGTCAATAAAAGCTGGTTCCGCTTAGTATTTTAGAGGATAACGCTGGTTATGCCTGGGATAGTTCTGGTATTTGCAATCATCTGGCTCATACTTTCGCGTTTTTCGCATGCTTGTTGGCCAGATCCTGGGTTTTTTCTGTTTTGGATCCCGTAGTAATGAGGTTCCACACCGAAACAGTCAATTAAACTGGTTGTGATTAATATTTTGGAGGATAACGCCGGTTATGTCTCGGGTAGGTCTGGGATTTGTCCTCATCTGGCTCGTACTTTCGCGTTTCTCGCATTCATGTTGGCCCGATCCTGGGATTTTTCTGGTTTGGATCACGTAGTAATGTGTTCCCACACTGAAACAGTCAATTAAACCTGGTTGCGATTAGTATTTTAGTGGATAACGCCGGTTATGTCACGGTTAGGTCTGGGATTTGCCCTCATCTGCCTGGTACTTTCGCACCCTTCGCATACTTGTTGGCCAGATCCTGGGTTCTTTCTGGTTTGGATCCCGTAGTAATGTGGTCCCACACCGAAACAGTCAATTAAACCTGGTTGCGATTAATATTTCGGAGGAAAACGCTGGTTTTGTCTGGGTTAGGTCTGGTATTTACCCCCATCTGGCTCGTACTTTCGTATTTTTCTCATACTTGTTGGCAAGATCCTGGCCTTTTTCTGGTTTGGATCACGTTGTAATGCGGTACCACACCGAAACAGTCAATTAAACCTGTTTGCGATTAATATTTTAGAGGATAACGCTGGTTATGTCTGGGTTAGTTCTGGTATTTGCAATCATCTGGCTCATACTTTCGCATTTTTCGCATACTTGTTTGCCAGATCCTGGGTTCTTTCTGGTTTGCATCCCGTAGTAATGTGGTACCACACTGAAACAGTCAATAAAAGCTGGTTCCGATTAGTATTTTAGAGGATAACGCTGGTTATGTCTGTGTTAGTTCTGGTATTTGGAATCATCTGGCTCATACTTTCGCGTTTTCCGCACACTTGTTGGCCAGACCCTGGCCCCTTTCTGGTTTGGATCACGTAGTAATGTGGTACCACACTGAAACAATCAATAGAAACTGGTTCTGATAAGTATTTTAGAGGATAACGCTGGTTATGTCTGGGTTAGTTCTGGTATTTGCTATAATCACGCACATACTTTCGCGTTTTTCGCATACATGTTGGCCAGATCCTGGCCTTCTTCTGGCTTGGGCCACGCAGTAAAGTGGTACCAGACTGAAGCAGTCAATTAAACCTGGTTGCGAATAATATTTTAGAGGATAACGCTGGTTATATCTGGGATAGTTCTGGTATTTGCAATCATCTGGTTCATACTTTCGCGTTTTTCTCATAGTTGTTGGCAGATCCTGGGTTTTTTCTGCTTTGGATCCCGTAGTAATGTGGTTCCACACTGAAACAGTCATCAAAAGCATGTTCCGATTCGTATTTTAGAGGATAACGCTGGTTATGTCAGGGTAAGTTCTGGTATTTGCAATCATCTGGCTCATACTTTCGCATTTTTCTGATCCGTGTTGGCCAGATCCTGGCCTTTTTCTGGTTTGGATCACGTAGCAATGTGGTACCACACTGAAACAGTCAATAGAAGCTGGTTCCGATCAGTGTTTTAGAGGATAACGCTGGTTATGTCTGGGTTAGTTCTGGTATTTGCAATCATCTGGCTCATACTTTCGCGTTTTTCTCATAGTTGTTGGCCAGATCCTGGCCTTTTTCTGGTTTGGATCACGTAGCAATATGGTACCACACTGAAACAGTCAATAGAAGCTGGTTCCGATCAGTATTTTAGAGGATAACGCTGGTTATGTCTGGGTTAGTTCTGGTATTTGCAATCATCTGGCTCATACATTCGCTTTTTTCGCATTCTTGTTGGCCAGATCCTGGCCTTTTTCTGGTTTGGATCACGTAGTAATGTGGTACCACACTGAATCAGTCAATAAAAGCTGGTTCCGATTAGTATTTTAGAGGATAACGCTGGTTATGTCAGGGTTAGCTCTGGTATTTGCAATCATCTTGCACATACTTTCGCATTTTTCTCATCCTTGTTGGCCAGATCCTAACCTTTCTCTGGTTTGGATCACGTAGTAATGCGGTACCACACCGAAACAGTCAATTAAACCTGGTTCCGATTAATATTTTAGTGGATAACGCCGGTTATGTCTGGGTTAGGCCTGGTATTTGCCCTCATCTGGCTCGTACTTTCGCATTTTTCGCATACTTGTTGGCCAGATCCTGGCTTTTTTCTGGTTTGGATCACGTAGTAATGCGGTACCACACCGGAACAGTCAAGTAAACCTGGTTGCGATTAATATTTTAGAGGATAACGCCGGTTATGTCTCGGTTAGGTCTGGGATTTGCCCTCATCTGGCTCATACTTTCGCATTTCTCGCATACTTGTTGGCCGGATCCTGGGCTTCTTCTGGTTTGGATCACGTAGTAATGTGGTACCACACTGAATCAGTCAATAAAAGCTGGTTCCGATTAGTATTTTAGAGGATAACGCTGGTTATGGCTGGGTTAGTTCTGGTATTTGCAATTATCTGGCTCATACTATCGCGTTTTTCGCATACTTCTTGGCCAGATCCAGGGTTTTTTCAGGTTTGGATCACGTAGTAATATGGTACCACACAGAAACAGTCAATAGAAGCTGGTTCCGAATAGTATTTTAGAGGATAACGCAGGTAACGTCTGGGTTAGTTCTGGTATTTGCAATCATCTGCCTCGTACTTTCGCATTTTTCGCATACTTGTTGGCAAGATCCTGGGTTTTTTTTGGTTTGGATCACGTAGTAATGTCGTACCACACTGAAACGGTCAATTAAACCTGGTTCCGATTAATATTTTAGAGGATAATGCCGGTTATGTCTGTGTTAGGTCTGGTATTTGCCCTCATCTGGCTCGTACTTTCGCATTTTTCGCATACTTGTTGGCCAAATGCTGGCCTTTTTCTGGTTTGGATCACGTAGTAATGCGGTACCACACTGAAACAGTCAATTAAACCTGGTTTCAGTTAGTATTTTAGAGGATAACGCCGGTTATGTCTGGGTTAGGTCTGGTATTTGCCCTCATCTGGCTCGTTCTTTCGCATTTTTCGCAAACTTGTTGGCCAGATCCTGGCCTTTTTCTGGATTGGATCACGTGGTAATGCGGTACCACACCGAAACAGTCAAGTAAACCTGGTTGCGATTAATATTTAGAGGATAACGCCGGTTATGTCTCGGTTAGGTCTGGGATTTGCCCTCATCTGGCTCGTACATTCGCATTTTTCGCCTACTTGTTGGCCAGATCCTGGCCTTTTTCTGGATTGGATCACGTGGTAATGCGGTACCACACCGAAACAGTCAAGTAAACCTGGTTGCGATTAATATTTAGAGGATAACGCCGGTTATGTCTCGGTTAGGTCTGGGATTTGCCCTCATCTGGCTCGTACATTCGCATTTTTCGCCTACTTGTTGGCAAGATCCTGGGCTTTCTCTGGTTGGGATCACGTAGTAATGCGGTACCACACCGGAGCAGTCAATTAAACCTGGTTCCGAATAGTATTTTAGAGGATAACGCAGGTTACGTCTGGGTTAGTTCTGGTATTTGCAATCATCTGGCTCATACTTTCGCGTTTTTCGCATACTTGTTGACCAGATCCTGGCCTTTTTCTGGTTTGGATCACGTAGTAATGCGGTACCACACTGAAACAGTCAATTAAACCTGGTTTCAGTTAGTATTTTATAGGATAACGCCGGTTATGTCTGGGTTAGGTCTGGTATTTGCCCTCATCTGGCTCGTACTTTCGCATTTTTCGCAAACTTGTTGGCCAGATCCTGGCCTTTTTCTGGATTGGATCACGTGGTAATGCGGTACCACACCGAAACAGTCAAGTAAACCTGGTTGCGATTAATGTTTAGAGGATAACGCTGGTTATGTTTGGGTTAGTTCTGGTATTTGCAATCATCTGGCTCGTACTTTCGCATTTTTCGCATACTTGTTGGCAAGATCCTGGGCTTTTTTTGGTTTGGATCACGTAGTAATGCGGTACCACACCGGAGCAGTCAATTAAACCTGGTTCCGAATAGTATTTTAGAGGATAACGCAGGTTACGTCTGGGTTAGTTCTGGTATTTGCAATCATCTGGCTCATACTTTCGCGTTTTTCGCATACTTGTTGACCAGATCCTGGCCTTTTTCTGGTTTGGATCACGTAGTAATGCGGTACCACACTGAAACAGTCAATTAAACCTGGTTTCAGTTAGTATTTTATAGGATAACGCCGGTTATGTTTGGGTTAGTTCTGGTATTTGCAATCATCTTGCTCATACTTTCGCATTTCTCGCATACTTGTTGGCCAGTTCCTGGGCTTTTTCTGGTTTGGATCACGTAGTAATGTGGTACCACACTGAAACAGTCAATAAAAGCTGGTTCCGATTAGTACTTTAGAGGATAACGCAGGTTACGTCTGGGTTAGTTCTGGTATTTGCAATCATCTGGCTCATACTTTCGCGTTTTTCGCATACTTGTTGGCCAGATTTTGGGTTTTTTCTGGTTTGGATCCCGTAGTAATGAAGTTCCACACCGAAACAGTCAATTAAACCTTGTTGCGATTAATATTTAGAGGATAACGCCGGTTATGTCTCGCGTGGGTCTGGGATTTGCCGTCACCTGGCTCGTATTCGCATTTTTCGCATACATGTTGGCCAGATCCTGGGCTTTTTTTGGTTTGGATCACGTAGTAATGTGGTACCACACTGAAACAGTCAATAAAAGCTGGTTCCGTATAGTATTTTAGAGGATAACGCAGGTTACGTCTGGGTTAGTTCTGGTATTTGCAATCATCTGGCTCATACTTTCGCATTTTTCGCATACTTGTTGGCCAGACCCTGGCCTTTTTCTGGCTTGGACCACGTAGTAATGTGGTACCACACTGAAACAGTCAATTAAACCTGGTGGCGATTAATATTTTAGAGGATAGCGCCGGTTATGTCTGGGTTAGGTCTGGAATTTGCCCTCATCTGGCTCGTACTTTCGCATTTTTCGCATACTTGTTGACTAAATCTTCGCCTTTTTCTGGTTTGGCTCACTTAGTAATGCGGTACCACACCGAAATTGCTAACTACACCTGGTTGCGATTAATATTTTAGAGGATAACGCCGGTTATGCCTCGGTTAGGTCTGGGATTTGCCCTCATCTGGCTCATACTTTCGCGTTTTTCGCATACTTGTTGGCCAGATCTTGGGTTTTTTCTGGTTTGGATCCCGTAGTAATGAAGTTCCACACCGAAACAGTCAATTAAACCTGGTTGCGATTAATATTTTAGAGGATCACGCCGGTTATGTCTCGCGTGGGTCTGGGATTTGCCGTCACCTGGCTCGTATTCGCATTTTTCGCATACATGTTGGCCAGATCCTGGGCTTTTTTTGGTTTGGATCACGTAGTAATGTGGTACCACACTGAAACAGTCAATAAAAGCTGGTTCCGAGTAGTATTTTAGAGGATAACGCAGGTTACGTCTGGGTTAGTTCTGGTATTTGCCCTCATCTGGCTCGTACTTTCGCATTTTTCGCATACATGTAGGCAGGATCCTGGCCTTTTTCTGGGTTTGGATCACGTAGTAATGCGGTACCACACCGAAACAGTCAATTAAACCTGGTCCCGATTAATATTTTAGAGGATAACGCCGGTTATGTCTGGGTTAGTTCTGTTATTTGCCCTCATCTGGCTCGTACTTTCGCATTTTTCGCATACATGTAGGCAGGATCCTGGCCTTTTTCTGGGTTGGATGACATAGTAATGCGGTACCACACCGAAACAGTCAATTAAACCTGGTCCCGATTAATATTTTAGAGGATAACGCCGGTTATGGCTCGGTTAGGTCAGGGATTTGCCCTCATATGGCTCGTACCTTCGCATTTTTCGCTTACTTGTTGGCAAGATCCTGGGCTTTTTTTGGTTTGGATCACGTAGTAATGTGGTACCACACTGAGACAGTCAATAAAAGCTGGTTCCGAATAGTATTTTAGAGGATAGCGCAGGTTACGTCTGGGTTAGTTCTGGTATTTGCAATCATCTGGCTCATACTTTCGCGTTTTTCGCATACTTGTTTGCCAGATCCTGTGTTTTTTCTGGTTTGGATCCCGTAGTAATGAAGTTCCACACCGAAACAGTCAACTAAACCTGGTTGCGATTAACGTTTTAGAGGATAACGCCGGTTATGTCTCGGTTAGGTCTGGGATTTGCCGTCATCTGGCTCGTATTTTCGCATTTTTCGCATACTTGTTGACCAGATCCTGGCCTTTTCCTGGCTTGGACCACGTAGTAATGTGGTATCACACTGAAACAGTCAATTAAACCTGGTTGCGATTAATATTTTAGAGGTTAACGCCGGTTATGTCTCGGGTAGGTCTGGGATTTGCCGTCATCTAGCTCGTATTTTCGCGTTTTTCGCATACTTGTTGGCCAGATCCTGGGTTTTTTTCTGGTTTGGATCACGTAGTAATGAAGTTCCACACTGAAACAGTCAATTAAACCTGGTGCCGATTAATATTTTAGAGGATAACGCTGGTTATGTCTGGGTTAGTTCTGTTATTTGCAATCATCTGGCTCATATTTTCGCAATTTTCGCCTACTTGTTGGCCAGATCTTGGGTTTTTTGTGGTTTGGATCCCGTCGTAATGTCGTTCCACACCGAAGCAGTCAATTAAACCTGGTTGCGATGAATGTTTTGGAGGATAACGCTGGTTATGTTTGGGTTAGTTCTGGTATTTGCAATCATCTGGCTCGTACTTTCGCATTTTTCGCATACTTGTTGGCAAGATCCTGGGCTTTTTTTGGTTTGGATCACGTAGCAACGTGGTACCACACTGAAACAGTCAATAAAAGCTGGTTCCGAATAGCATTTTAGAGGATAACGCTCGTTACGTCTGGGTTAGTTCTGGTATTTGCAATCATCTGGCTCATACTTTCGCGTTTTTCGCATACTTGTTGGCCAGATTTTGGGTTTTTTCTGGTTTGGATCCTGTAGTAATGAAGTTCAACACCGAAACAGTCAATTAAACCTTGTTGCGATTAATATTTAGAGGATAACGCCGGTTATGTCTCGCGTGGGTCTGGGATTTGCCGTCACCTGGCTCGTATTCGCATTTTTCGCATACATGTTGGCCAGATCCTGGGCTTTTTTTGGTTTGGATCACGTAGTAATGTGGTACCACACTGAAACAGTCAATAAAAGCTGGTTCCGAATAGCATTTTAGAGGATAACGCAGGTTCCGTCTGGGTTAGTTCTGGTATTTGCAATCATCTGGCTCATACTTTCGCGTTTTTCGCATACTTGTTGGCCAGATTTTGGGTTTTTTCTGGTTTGGATCCCGTAGTAATGAAGTTCCACACCGAAACAGTCAATTAAACCTTGTTGCGATTAATATTTAGAGGATAACGCCGGTTATGTCTCGCGTGGGTCTGGGATTTGCCGTCACCTGGCTGGTATTCGCATTTTTCGCATACATGTTGGCCAGATCCTGGGCTTTTTTTGGTTTGGATCACGTAGTAATGTGGTACCACACTGAAACAGTCAATAAAAGCTGGTTCCGTATAGTATTTTAGAGGATAACGCAGGTTACGTCTGGGTTAGTTCTGGTATTTGCAATCATCTGGCTCATACTTTCGCATTTTTCGCATACTTGTTGGCCAGACCCTGGCCTTTTTCTGGCTTGGACCACGTAGTAATGTGGTACCACACTGAAACAGTCAATTAAACCTGGTGGCGATTAATATTTTAGAGGATAGCGCCGGTTATATCTGGGTTAGGTCTGGAATTTGCCCTCATCTGGCTCGTACTTTCGCATTTTTCGCATACTTGTTGACTAAATCTTCGCCTTTTTCTGGTTTGGCTCACTTAGTAATGCGGTACCACACCGAAATTGCTAACTACACCTGGTTGCGATTAATATTTTAGAGGATAACGCCGGTTATGCCTCGGTTAGGTCTGGGATTTGCCCTCATCTGGCTCATACTTTCGCGTTTTTCGCATACTTGTTGGCCAGATCTTGGGTTTTTTCTGGTTTGGATCCCGTAGTAATGAAGTTCCACACCGAAACAGTCAATTAAACCTGTTTGCGATTAATATTTTAGAGGATCACGCCGGTTATGTCTCGCGTGGGTCTGGGATTTGCCGTCACCTGGCTCGTATTCGCATTTTTCGCATACATGTTGGCCAGATCCTGGGCTTTTTTTGGTTTGGATCACGTAGTAATGTGGTACCACACTGAAACAGTCAATAAAAGCTGGTTCCGAGTAGTATTTTAGAGGATAACGCAGGTTACGTCTGGGTTAGTTCTGGTATTTGCCCTCATCTGGCTCGTACTTTCGCATTTTTCGCATACATGTAGGCAGGATCCTGGCCTTTTTCTGGGTTTGGATCACGTAGTAATGCGGTACCACACCGAAACAGTCAATTAAACCTGGTCCCGATTAATATTTTAGAGGATAACGCCGGTTATGTCTGGGTTAGTTCTGTTATTTGCCCTCATCTGGCTCGTACTTTCGCATTTTTCGCATACATGTAGGCAGGATCCTGGCCTTTTTCTGGGTTTGGATCACATAGTAATGCGGTACCACACCGAAACAGTCAATTAAACCTGGTTGCGATTAATATTTTAGAGGTTAACGCCGGTTATGTCTCGGGTAGGTCTGGGATTTGCCGTCATCTAGCTCGTATTTTCGCGTTTTTCGCATACTTGTTGGCCAGATCCTGGGTTTTTTTCTGGTTTGGATCACGTAGTAATGAAGTTCCACACTGAAACAGTCAATTAAACCTGGTGCCGATTAATATTTTAGAGGATAACGCTGGTTATGTCTGGGTTAGTTCTGTTATTTGCAATCATCTGGCTCATATTTTCGCAATTTTCGCCTACTTGTTGGCCAGATCTTGGGTTTTTTGTGGTTTGGATCCCGTCGTAATGTCGTTCCACACCGAAGCAGTCAATTAAACCTGGTTGCGATGAATGTTTTGGAGGATAACGCTGGTTATGTTTGGGTTAGTTCTGGTATTTGCAATCATCTGGCTCGTACTTTCGCATTTTTCGCATACTTGTTGGCAAGATCCTGGGCTTTTTTTGGTTTGGATCACGTAGTAACGTGGTACCACACTGAAACAGTCAATAAAAGCTGGTTCCGAATAGGATTTTAGAGGATAACGCTCGTTACGTCTGGGTTAGTTCTGGTATTTGCAATCATCTGGCTCATACTTTCGCGTTTTTCGCATACTTGTTGGCCAGATTTTGGGTTTTTTCTGGTTTGGATCCTGTAGTAATGAAGTTCAACACCGAAACAGTCAATTAAACCTTGTTGCGATTAATATTTAGAGGATAACGCCGGTTATGTCTCGCGTGGGTCTGGGATTTGCCGTCACCTGGCTCGTATTCGCATTTTTCGCATACATGTTGGCCAGATCCTGGGCTTTTTTTGGCTTGGATCACGTAGTAATGTGGTACCACACTGAAACAGTCAATAAAAGCTGGTTCCGAATAGTATTTTAGAGGATAACGCAGGTTACGTCTGGGTTAGTTCTGGTATTTGCAATCATCTGGCTCATACTTTCGCATTTTTCGCACACTTGTTGGCCAGACCCTGGCCTTTTTCTGGCTTGGACCACGTAGTAATGTGGTACCACACTGAAACAGTCAATTAAACCTGGTGGCGATTAATATTTTAGAGGATAGCGCCGGTTATGTCTGGGTTAGGTCTGGAATTTGCCCTCATCTGGCTCGTACTATCGCATTTTTCGCATACTTGTTGACTAAATCTTCGCCTTTTTCTGGTTTGGCTCACTTAGTAATGCGGTACCACACCGAAATTGCTAACTACACCTGGTTGCGATTAATATTTTAGAGGATAACGCCGGTTATGCCTCGGTTAGGTCTGGGATTTGCCCTCATCAGGCTCATACTTTCGCGTTTTTCGCATACTTGTTGGCCAGATCTTGGGTTTTTTCTGGTTTGGATCCCGTAGTAATGAAGTTCCACACCGAAACAGTCAATTAAACCTGGTTGCGATTAATATTTTAGAGGATCACGCCGGTTATGGCTCGGTTAGGTCAGGGATTTGCCCTCATATGGCTCGTACCTTCGCATTTTTCGCTTACTTGTTGGCAAGATCCTGGGCTTTTTTTGGTTTGGATCACGTAGTAATGTGGTACCACACTGAGACAGTCAATAAAAGCTGGTTCCGAATAGTATTTTAGAGGATAGCGCAGGTTACGTCTGGGTTAGTTCTGGTATTTGCAATCATCTGGCTCATACTTTCGCGTTTTTCGCATACTTGTTTGCCAGATCCTGGGTTTTTTCTGGTTTGGATCCCGTCGTAATGTCGTTCCACACCGAAGCAGTCAATTAAACCTGGTTGCGATGAATGTTTTGGAGGATAACGCTGGTTATGTTTGGGTTAGTTCTGGTATTTGCAATCATCTGGCTCGTACTTTCGCATTTTTCGCATACTTGTTGGCAAGATCCTGGGCTTTTTTTGGTTTGGATCACGTAGCAACGTGGTACCACACTGAAACAGTCAATAAAAGCTGGTTCCGAATAGCATGTTAGAGGATAACGCTCGTTACGTCTGGGTTAGTTCTGGTATTTGCAATCATCTGGCTCATACTTTCGCGTTTTTCGCATACTTGTTGGCCAGATTTTGGGTTTTTTCTGGTTTGGATCCTGTAGTAATGAAGTTCAACACCGAAACAGTCAATTAAACCTTGTTGCGATTAATATTTAGAGGATAACGCCGGTTATGTCTCGCGTGGGTCTGGGATTTGCCGTCACCTGGCTCGTATTCGCATTTTTCGCATACATGTTGGCCAGATCCTGGGCTTTTTTTGGTTTGGATCACGTAGTAATGTGGTACCACACTGTAACAGTCAATAAAAGCTGGTTCCGAATAGCATTTTAGAGGATAACGCAGGTTACGTCTGGGTTAGTTCTGGTATTTGCAATCATCTGGCTCATACTTTCGCGTTTTTCGCATACTTGTTGGCCAGATTTTGGGTTTTTTCTGGTTTGGATCCCGTAGTAATGAAGTTCCACACCGAAACAGTCAATTAAACCTTGTTGCGATTAATATTTAGAGGATAACGCCGGTTATGTCTCGCGTGGGTCTGGGATTTGCCGTCACCTGGCTGGTATTCGCATTTTTCGCATACATGTTGGCCAGATCCTGGGCTTTTTTTGGTTTGGATCACGTAGTAATGTGGTACCACACTGAAACAGTCAATAAAAGCTGGTTCCGTATAGTATTTTAGAGGATAACGCAGGTTACGTCTGGGTTAGTTCTGGTATTTGCAATCATCTGGCTCATACTTTCGCATTTTTCGCATACTTGTTGGCCAGACCCTGGCCTTTTTCTGGCTTGGACCACGTAGTAATGTGGTACCACACTGAAACAGTCAATAAAAGCTGGTTCCGAGTAGTATTTTAGAGGATAACGCAGGTTACGTCTGGGTTAGTTCTGGTATTTGCCCTCATCTGGCTCGTACTTTCGCATTTTTCGCATACATGTAGGCAGGATCCTGGCCTTTTTCTGGGTTTGGATCACGTAGTAATGCGGTACCACACCGAAACAGTCAATTAAACCTGGTCCCGATTAATATTTTAGAGGATAACGCCGGTTATGTCTGGGTTAGTTCTGTTATTTGCCCTCATCTGGCTCGTACTTTCGCATTTTTCGCATACATGTAGGCAGGATCCTGGCCTTTTTCTGGGTTTGGATCACATAGTAATGCGGTACCACACCGAAACAGTCAATTAAACCTGGTTGCGATTAATATTTTAGAGGTTAACGCCGGTTATGTCTCGGGTAGGTCTGGGATTTGCCGTCATCTAGCTCGTATTTTCGCGTTTTTCGCATACTTGTTGGCCAGATCCTGGGTTTTTTTCTGGTTTGGATCACGTAGTAATGAAGTTCCACACTGAAACAGTCAATTAAACCTGGTGCCGATTAATATTTTAGAGGATAACGCTGGTTATGTCTGGGTTAGTTCTGTTATTTGCAATCATCTGGCTCATATTTTCGCAATTTTCGCCTACTTGTTGGCCAGATCTTGGGTTTTTTGTGGTTTGGATCCCGTCGTAATGTCGTTCCACACCGAAGCAGTCAATTAAACCTGGTTGCGATGAATGTTTTGGAGGATAACGCTGGTTATGTTTGGGTTAGTTCTGGTATTTGCAATCATCTGGCTCGTACTTTCGCATTTTTCGCATACTTGTTGGCAAGATCCTGGGCTTTTTTTGGTTTGGATCACGTAGTAACGTGGTACCACACTGAAACAGTCAATAAAAGCTGGTTCCGAATAGCATTTTAGAGGATAACGCTCGTTACGTCTGGGTTAGTTCTGGTATTTGCAATCATCTGGCTCATACTTTCGCGTTTTTCGCATACTTGTTGGCCAGATTTTGGGTTTTTTCTGGTTTGGATCCTGTAGTAATGAAGTTCAACACCGAAACAGTCAATTAAACCTTGTTGCGATTAATATTTAGAGGATAACGCCGGTTATGTCTCGCGTGGGTCTGGGATTTGCCGTCACCTGGCTCGTATTCGCATTTTTCGCATACATGTTGGCCAGATCCTGGGCTTTTTTTGGCTTGGATCACGTAGTAATGTGGTACCACACTGAAACAGTCAATAAAAGCTGGTTCCGAATAGTATTTTAGAGGATAACGCAGGTTACGTCTGGGTTAGTTCTGGTATTTGCAATCATCTGGCTCATACTTTCGCATTTTTCGCATACTTGTTGGCCAGACCCTGGCCTTTTTCTGGCTTGGACCACGTAGTAATGTGGTACCACACTGAAACAGTCAATTAAACCTGGTGGCGATTAATATTTTAGAGGATAGCGCCGGTTATGTCTGGGTTAGGTCTGGAATTTGCCCTCATCTGGCTCGTACTATCGCATTTTTCGCATACTTGTTGACTAAATCTTCGCCTTTTTCTGGTTTGGCTCACTTAGTAATGCGGTACCACACCGAAATTGCTAACTACACCTGGTTGCGATTAATATTTTAGAGGATAACGCCGGTTATGCCTCGGTTAGGTCTGGGATTTGCCCTCATCAGGCTCATACTTTCGCGTTTTTCGCATACTTGTTGGCCAGATCTTGGGTTTTTTCTGGTTTGGATCCCGTAGTAATGAAGTTCCACACCGAAACAGTCAATTAAACCTGGTTGCGATTAATATTTTAGAGGATCACGCCGGTTATGGCTCGGTTAGGTCAGGGATTTGCCCTCATATGGCTCGTACCTTCGCATTTTTCGCTTACTTGTTGGCAAGATCCTGGGCTTTTTTTGGTTTGGATCACGTAGTAATGTGGTACCACACTGAGACAGTCAATAAAAGCTGGTTCCGAATAGTATTTTAGAGGATAGCGCAGGTTACGTCTGGGTTAGTTCTGGTATTTGCAATCATCTGGCTCATACTTTCGCGTTTTTCGCATACTTGTTTGCCAGATCCTGGGTTTTTTCTGGTTTGGATCCCGTCGTAATGTCGTTCCACACCGAAGCAGTCAATTAAACCTGGTTGCGATGAATGTTTTGGAGGATAACGCTGGTTATGTTTGGGTTAGTTCTGGTATTTGCAATCATCTGGCTCGTACTTTCGCATTTTTCGCATACTTGTTGGCAAGATCCTGGGCTTTTTTTGGTTTGGATCACGTAGCAACGTGGTACCACACTGAAACAGTCAATAAAAGCTGGTTCCGAATAGCATGTTAGAGGATAACGCTCGTTACGTCTGGGTTAGTTCTGGTATTTGCAATCATCTGGCTCATACTTTCGCGTTTTTCGCATACTTGTTGGCCAGATTTTGGGTTTTTTCTGGTTTGGATCCTGTAGTAATGAAGTTCAACACCGAAACAGTCAATTAAACCTTGTTGCGATTAATATTTAGAGGATAACGCCGGTTATGTCTCGCGTGGGTCTGGGATTTGCCGTCACCTGGCTCGTATTCGCATTTTTCGCATACATGTTGGCCAGATCCTGGGCTTTTTTTGGTTTGGATCACGTAGTAATGTGGTACCACACTGTAACAGTCAATAAAAGCTGGTTCCGAATAGCATTTTAGAGGATAACGCAGGTTACGTCTGGGTTAGTTCTGGTATTTGCAATCATCTGGCTCATACTTTCGCGTTTTTCGCATACTTGTTGGCCAGATTTTGGGTTTTTTCTGGTTTGGATCCCGTAGTAATGAAGTTCCACACCGAAACAGTCAATTAAACCTTGTTGCGATTAATATTTAGAGGATAACGCCGGTTATGTCTCGCGTGGGTCTGGGATTTGCCGTCACCTGGCTGGTATTCGCATTTTTCGCATACATGTTGGCCAGATCCTGGGCTTTTTTTGGTTTGGATCACGTAGTAATGTGGTACCACACTGAAACAGTCAATAAAAGCTGGTTCCGTATAGTATTTTAGAGGATAACGCAGGTTACGTCTGGGTTAGTTCTGGTATTTGCAATCATCTGGCTCATACTTTCGCATTTTTCGCATACTTGTTGGCCAGACCCTGGCCTTTTTCTGGCTTGGACCACGTAGTAATGTGGTACCACACTGAAACAGTCAATTAAACCTGGTGGCGATTAATATTTTAGAGGATAGCGCCGGTTATGTCTGGGTTAGGTCTGGAATTTGCCCTCATCTGGCTCGTACTTTCGCATTTTTCGCATACTTGTTGACTAAATCTTCGCCTTTTTCTGGTTTGGCTCACTTAGTAATGCGGTACCACACCGAAATTGCTAACTACACCTGGTTGCGATTAATATTTTAGAGGATAACGCCGGTTATGCCTCGGTTAGGTTTGGGATTTGCCCTCATCTGGCTCATACTTTCGCGTTTTTCGCATACTTGTTGGCCAGATCTTGGGTTTTTTCTTGTTTGGATCCCGTAGTAATGAAGTTCCACACCGAAACAGTCAATTAAACCTGGTTGCGATTAATATTTTAGAGGATCACGCCGGTTATGTCTCGCGTGGGTCTGGGATTTGCCGTCACCTGGCTCGTATTCGCATTTTTCGCATACATGTTGGCCAGATCCTGGGCTTTTTTTGGTTTGGATCACGTAGTAATGTGGTACCACACTGAAACAGTCAATAAAAGCTGGTTCCGAGTAGTATTTTAGAGGATAACGCAGGTTACGTCTGGGTTAGTTCTGGTATTTGCCCTCATCTGGCTCGTACTTTCGCATTTTTCGCATACATGTAGGCAGGATCCTGGCCTTTTTCTGGGTTTGGATCACGTAGTAATGCGGTACCACACGGAAACAGTCAATTAAACCTGGTCCCGATTAATATTTTAGAGGATAACGCCGGTTATGTCTGGGTTAGTTCTGTTATTTGCCCTCATCTGGCTCGTACTTTCGCATTTTTCGCATACATGTAGGCAGGATCCTGGCCTTTTTCTGGGTTTGGATCACATAGTAATGCGGTACCACACCGAAACAGTCAATTAAACCTGGTCCCGATTAATATTTTAGAGGATAACGCCGGTTATGGCTCGGTTAGGTCAGGGATTTGCCCTCATATGGCTCGTACCTTCGCATTTTTCGCTTACTTGTTGGCAAGATCCTGGGCTTTTTTTGGTTTGGATCACGTAGTAATGTGGTACCACACTGAGACAGTCAATAAAAGCTGGTTCCGAATAGTATTTTAGAGGATAGCGCAGGTTACGTCTGGGTTAGTTCTGGTATTTGCAATCATCTGGCTCATACTTTCGCGTTTTTCGCATACTTGTTTGCCAGATCCTGGGTTTTTTCTGGTTTGGATCCCGTAGTAATGAAGTTCCACACCGAAACAGTCAACTAAACCTGGTTGCGATTAACATTTTAGAGGATAACGCCGGTTATGTCTCGGTTAGGTCTGGGATTTGCCGTCATCTGGCTCGTATTTTCGCATTTTTCGCATACTTGTTGACCAGATCCTGGCCTTTTCCTGGCTTGGACCACGTAGTAATGTGGTATCACACTGAAACAGTCAATTAAACCTGGTTGCGATTAATATTTTAGAGGTTAACGCCGGTTATGTCTCGGGTAGGTCTGGGATTTGCCGTCATCTAGCTCGTATTTTCGCGTTTTTCGCATACTTGTTGGCCAGATCCTGGGTTTTTTTCTGGTTTGGATCACGTAGTAATGAAGTTCCACACTGAAACAGTCAATTAAACCTGGTGCCGATTAATATTTTAGAGGATAACGCTGGTTATGTCTGGGTTAGTTCTGTTATTTGCAATCATCTGGCTCATATTTTCGCAATTTTCGCCTACTTGTTGGCCAGATCTTGGGTTTTTTGTGGTTTGGATCCCGTCGTAATGTCGTTCCACACCGAAGCAGTCAATTAAACCTGGTTGCGATGAATGTTTTGGAGGATAACGCTGGTTATGTTTGGGTTAGTTCTGGTATTTGCAATCATCTGGCTCGTACTTTCGCATTTTTCGCATACTTGTTGGCAAGATCCTGGGCTTTTTTTGGTTTGGATCACGTAGTAACGTGGTACCACACTGAAACAGTCAATAAAAGCTGGTTCCGAATAGCATTTTAGAGGATAACGCTCGTTACGTCTGGGTTAGTTCTGGTATTTGCAATCATCTGGCTCATACTTTCGCGTTTTTCGCATACTTGTTGGCCAGATTTTGGGTTTTTTCTGGTTTGGATCCTGTAGTAATGAAGTTCAACACCGAAACAGTCAATTAAACCTTGTTGCGATTAATATTTAGAGGATAACGCCGGTTATGTCTCGCGTGGGTCTGGGATTTGCCGTCACCTGGCTCGTATTCGCATTTTTCGCATACATGTTGGCCAGATCCTGGGCTTTTTTTGGCTTGGATCACGTAGTAATGTGGTACCACACTGAAACAGTCAATAAAAGCTGGTTCCGAATAGTATTTTAGAGGATAACGCAGGTTACGTCTGGGTTAGTTCTGGTATTTGCAATCATCTGGCTCATACTTTCGCATTTTTCGCATACTTGTTGGCCAGACCCTGGCCTTTTTCTGGCTTGGACCACGTAGTAATGTGGTACCACACTGAAACAGTCAATTAAACCTGGTGGCGATTAATATTTTAGAGGATAGCGCCGGTTATGTCTGGGTTAGGTCTGGAATTTGCCCTCATCTGGCTCGTACTTTCGCATTTTTCGCATACTTGTTGACTAAATCTTCGCCTTTTTCTGGTTTGGCTCACTTAGTAATGCGGTACCACACCGAAATTGCTAACTACACCTGGTTGCGATTAATATTTTAGAGGATAACGCCGGTTATGCCTCGGTTAGGTCTGGGATTTGCCCTCATCTGGCTCATACTTTCGCGTTTTTCGCATACTTGTTGGCCAGATCTTGGGTTTTTTCTGGTTTGGATCCCGTAGTAATGAAGTTCCACACCGAAACAGTCAATTAAACCTGGTTGCGATTAATATTTTAGAGGATCACGCCGGTTATGTCTCGCGTGGGTCTGGGATTTGCCGTCACCTGGCTCGTATTCGCATTTTTCGCATACATGTTGGCCAGATCCTGGGCTTTTTTTGGTTTGGATCACGTAGTAATGTGGTACCACACTGAAACAGTCAATAAAAGCTGGTTCCGAGTAGTATTTTAGAGGATAACGCAGGTTACGTCTGGGTTAGTTCTGGTATTTGCCCTCATCTGGCTCGTACTTTCGCATTTTTCGCATACATGTAGGCAGGATCCTGGCCTTTTTCTGGGTTTGGATCACGTAGTAATGCGGTACCACACCGAAACAGTCAATTAAACCTGGTCCCGATTAATATTTTAGAGGATAACGCCGGTTATGTCTGGGTTAGTTCTGTTATTTGCCCTCATCTGGCTCGTACTTTCGCATTTTTCGCATACATGTAGGCAGGATCCTGGCCTTTTTCTGGGTTTGGATCACATAGTAATGCGGTACCACACCGAAACAGTCAATTAAACCTGGTCCCGATTAATATTTTAGAGGATAACGCCGGTTATGGCTCGGTTAGGTCAGGGATTTGCCCTCATATGGCTCGTACCTTCGCATTTTTCGCTTACTTGTTGGCAAGATCCTGGGCTTTTTTTGGTTTGGATCACGTAGTAATGTGGTACCACACTGAGACAGTCAATAAAAGCTGGTTCCGAATAGTATTTTAGAGGATAACGCAGGTTACGTCTGGGTTAGTTCTGGTATTTGCAATCATCTGGCTCATACTTTCGCGTTTTTCGCATACTTGTTTGCCAGATCCTGGGTTTTTTCTGGTTTGGATCCCGTAGTAATGAAGTTCCACACCGAAACAGTCAACTAAACCTGGTTGCGATTAACATTTTAGAGGATAACGCCGGTTATGTCTCGGTTAGGTCTGGGATTTGCCGTCATCTGGCTCGTATTTTCGCATTTTTCGCATACTTGTTGACCAGATCCTGGCCTTTTCCTGGCTTGGACCACGTAGTAATGTGGTATCACACTGAAACAGTCAATTAAACCTGGTTGCGATTAATATTTTAGAGGTTAACGCCGGTTATGTCTCGGGTAGGTCTGGGATTTGCCGTCATCTAGCTCGTATTTTCGCGTTTTTCGCATACTTGTTGGCCAGATCCTGGGTTTTTTTCTGGTTTGGATCACGTAGTAATGAAGTTCCACACTGAAACAGTCAATTAAACCTGGTGCCGATTAATATTTTAGAGGATAACGCTGGTTATGTCTGGGTTAGTTCTGTTATTTGCAATCATCTGGCTCATATTTTCGCAATTTTCGCCTACTTGTTGGCCAGATCTTGGGTTTTTTGTGGTTTGGATCCCGTCGTAATGTCGTTCCACACCGAAGCAGTCAATTAAACCTGGTTGCGATGAATGTTTTGGAGGATAACGCTGGTTATGTTTGGGTTAGTTCTGGTATTTGCAATCATCTGGCTCGTACTTTCGCATTTTTCGCATACTTGTTGGCAAGATCCTGGGCTTTTTTTGGTTTGGATCACGTAGTAACGTGGTACCACACTGAAACAGTCAATAAAAGCTGGTTCCGAATAGCATTTTAGAGGATAACGCTCGTTACGTCTGGGTTAGTTCTGGTATTTGCAATCATCTGGCTCATACTTTCGCGTTTTTCGCATACTTGTTGGCCAGATTTTGGGTTTTTTCTGGTTTGGATCCTGTAGTAATGAAGTTCAACACCGAAACAGTCAATTAAACCTTGTTGCGATTAATATTTAGAGGATAACGCCGGTTATGTCTCGCGTGGGTCTGGGATTTGCCGTCACCTGGCTCGTATTCGCATTTTTCGCATACATGTTGGCCAGATCCTGGGCTTTTTTTGGCTTGGATCACGTAGTAATGTGGTACCACACTGAAACAGTCAATAAAAGCTGGTTCCGAATAGTATTTTAGAGGATAACGCAGGTTACGTCTGGGTTAGTTCTGGTATTTGCAATCATCTGGCTCATACTTTCGCATTTTTCGCATACTTGTTGGCCAGACCCTGGCCTTTTTCTGGCTTGGACCACGTAGTAATGTGGTACCACACTGAAACAGTCAATTAAACCTGGTGGCGATTAATATTTTAGAGGATAGCGCCGGTTATGTCTGGGTTAGGTCTGGAATTTGCCCTCATCTGGCTCGTACTTTCGCATTTTTCGCATACTTGTTGACTAAATCTTCGCCTTTTTCTGGTTTGGCTCACTTAGTAATGCGGTACCACACCGAAATTGCTAACTACACCTGGTTGCGATTAATATTTTAGAGGATAACGCCGGTTATGCCTCGGTTAGGTCTGGGATTTGCCCTCATCTGGCTCATACTTTCGCGTTTTTCGCATACTTGTTGGCCAGATCTTGGGTTTTTTCTGGTTTGGATCCCGTAGTAATGAAGTTCCACACCGAAACAGTCAATTAAACCTGGTTGCGATTAATATTTTAGAGGATCACGCCGGTTATGTCTCGCGTGGGTCTGGGATTTGCCGTCACCTGGCTCGTATTCGCATTTTTCGCATACATGTTGGCCAGATCCTGGGCTTTTTTTGGTTTGGATCACGTAGTAATGTGGTACCACACTGAAACAGTCAATAAAAGCTGGTTCCGAGTAGTATTTTAGAGGATAACGCAGGTTACGTCTGGGTTAGTTCTGGTATTTGCCCTCATCTGGCTCGTACTTTCGCATTTTTCGCATACATGTAGGCAGGATCCTGGCCTTTTTCTGGGTTTGGATCACGTAGTAATGCGGTACCACACCGAAACAGTCAATTAAACCTGGTCCCGATTAATATTTTAGAGGATAACGCCGGTTATGTCTGGGTTAGTTCTGTTATTTGCCCTCATCTGGCTCGTACTTTCGCATTTTTCGCATACATGTAGGCAGGATCCTGGCCTTTTTCTGGGTTTGGATCACATAGTAATGCGGTACCACACCGAAACAGTCAATTAAACCTGGTCCCGATTAATATTTTAGAGGATAACGCCGGTTATGGCTCGGTTAGGTCAGGGATTTGCCCTCATATGGCTCGTACCTTCGCATTTTTCGCTTACTTGTTGGCAAGATCCTGGGCTTTTTTTGGTTTGGATCACGTAGTAATGTGGTACCACACTGAGACAGTCAATAAAAGCTGGTTCCGAATAGTATTTTAGAGGATAACGCAGGTTACGTCTGGGTTAGTTCTGGTATTTGCAATCATCTGGCTCATACTTTCGCGTTTTTCGCATACTTGTTTGCCAGATCCTGGGTTTTTTTCTGGTTTGGATCCCGTAGTAATGAAGTTCCACACCGAAACAGTCAACTAAACCTGGTTGCGATTAACATTTTAGAGGATAACGCCGGTTATGTCTCGGTTAGGTCTGGGATTTGCCGTCATCTGGCTCGTATTTTCGCATTTTTCGCATACTTGTTGGCTAAATCTTCGCCTTTTTCTGGTTTGGCTCACTTAGTAATGCGGTACCACACCGAAATTGCTAACTACACCTGGTTGCGATTAATATTTTAGAGGATAACGCCGGTTATGCCTCGGTTAGGTCTGGGATTTGCCCTCATCTGGCTCATACTTTCGCGTTTTTCGCATACTTGTTGGCCAGATCTTGGGTTTTTTCTGGTTTGGATCCCGTAGTAATGAAGTCCCACACCGAAACAGTCAATTAAACCTGGTTGCGATTAATATTTTAGAGGATCACGCCGGTTATGTCTCGCGTGGGTCTGGGATTTGCCGTCACCTGGCTCGTATTCGCATTTTTCGCATACATGTTGGCCAGATCCTGGGCTTTTTTTGGTTTGGATCACGTAGTAATGTGGTACCACACTGAGACAGTCAATAAAAGCTGGTTCCGAATAGTATTTTAGAGGATAGCGCAGGTTACGTCTGGGTTAGTTCTGGTATTTGCAATCATCTGGCTCATACTTTCGCGTTTTTCGCATACTTGTTTGCCAGATCCTGGGTTTTTTCTGGTTTGGATCCCGTAGTAATGAAGTTCCACACCGAAACAGTCAACTAAACCTGGTTGCGATTAATATTTTACCGGATAACGCCGGTTATGTCTCGGGTAGGTCTAGGATTTGCCGTCATCTGGCTCGTATTTTCGCATTTCTCGCATACTTGTTGGCCAGATCCTGGCCTTTTCCTGGCTTGGACCACGTAGTAATGTGGTATCACACTGAAACAGTCAATTAAACCTGGTTGCGATTAATATTTTAGAGGATAACGCCGGTTATGTCTCGGGTAGGTCTGGGATTTGCCGTCATCTAGCTCGTATTTTCGCGTTTTTCGCCTACTTGTTGGCCAGATCCTGGGCTTTTTTCTGGTTTGGATCACGTAGTAATGAAGTTCCACACTGAAACTGTCAATTAAACCTGGTTCCGATTAATATTTTAGAGGATACCGCTGGTTATGTCTGTGTTAGTTCTGTTATTTGCAATCATCTGGCTCATATTTTCGCAATTTTCGCGTACTTGTTGGCCAGATCTTGGGTTTTTTGTGGCTTGGATCCCGTCGTAATGTCGTTCCACACCGAAGCAGTCAATTATACCTGGTTGCGATGAATGTTTTGGAGGATACCGCTGGTTATGTTTGGGTTAGTTCTGGTATTTGCAATCATCTGGCTCGTTCTTTCGCATTTTTCGCATACTTGTTGGCCAGATCGTGGGCTTTTTTTGGTTTGGATCACGTAGTAATGTGGTACCACACTGAAACAGTCAATAAAAGCTGGTTCCGAATAGTATTTTAGAGGATAACGCAGGTTACGTCTGGGTTAGTTCTGGTATTTGCAATCATCTGGCTCATACTTTCGCGTTTTTCGCATACTTGTTGGCCAGATCCTGGGTTTTTTCTGGTTTGGATCCCGTAGTGATGAAGTTCCACACCGAAACAGTCAATTAAACCTGGTTCCGATGAATATTTTGGAGGATAACGCTGGTTATGTTTGGGTTAGTTCTGGTATTTGCCCTCATCTGGCTCGTACTTTCGCACCTTTCGCATACTTGTTGGCCAGATCCTGGCCTTTTTCTGGTTTGGATCACGTAGTAATGCGGTACCACACTGAAACTGTCAATTAAAGCTGGTTCCGGATAGTATTTTAGAGGATAACGCCGGTTATGTCTGGGTTAGGTCTGGTATTTGCCCTCATCTGGCTCGTTCTTTCGCATTTTTCGCAAACTTGTTGGCCAGATCCTGGCCTTTTTCTGGATTGGATCACGTGGTAATGCGGTACCACACCGAAACAGTCAAGTAAACCTGGTTGCGATTAATATTTTAGAGGATAACGCCGGTTATGTCTGGGTTAGGTCTGGTATTTGCCCTCATCTGGCTCGTACTTTCGCATTTTTCGCTTACTTGTTGGCCAGATCCTGGCCTTTTTCTGGCTTGGACCACGTAGTAATGAGGTACCTCACTGAGACAGTCAATTAAACCTGGTTCCGATTAATATTTTAGAGGATAACGCAGGTTACGTCTGGGTTAGTTCTGGTATTTGCAATCATCTGGCTCATACTTTCGCGTTTTTCGCGTACTTGTTGGCCAGTTCCTCGGCTTTTTTTGGTTTGGATCACGTAGTAATGTGGTACCACACTGAAACAGTCAATTAAACCTGGTCCCGATTAATATTTTAGAGGATAACGCCGGTTATGTCTGGGTTAGTTCTGTTATTTGTAATCATCTGGCTCATTCTTTCGCAATTTTCGCGTACTAGTTGGCCAGATCTTGGGTTTTTTGTGGTTTGGATCCCGTCGTAATGTCGTTCCACACCGAAGCAGTCAATTAAACCTGGTTGCGATGAATATTTTGGAGGATAACGCTGGTTATGCTTGGGCTAGTTCTGGTATTTGCAAACATCTGGCTCGTACTTTCGCATTTTTCGCATACTTGTTGGCAAGATCATGGGCTTTTTTTGGTTTGGATCACGTAGTAATGTGGTACCACACTGAAACAGTCAATAAAAGCTGGTTCCGAATAGTATTTTAGAGGATAGCGCAGGTTACGTCTGGATTAGTTCTGGTATTTGCAATCATCTGGCTCATACATTCGCGTTTTTCGCATACTTCTTTGCCAGATCCTGGGTTTTTTCTGGTTTGGATCCCGTAGTAATGAAGTTCCACACCGAAACAGTCAATTAAACCTGGTTGCGATTAATATTTTAGAGGATAACGCCGGTTATGTCTCGGGTAGGTCTGGGATTTGCCGTCATCTGGTTCGTATTTTCGCATTTCTCGCATACTTGTTGGCCAGATCCTGGCCTTTTTCTGGCTTCGACCACGTAGTAATGTGGTATCACACTGAAACAGTCAATAGAATCTAGTTCCGAATAGTATTTTGGAGGATAACGCAGGTTACGTCTGGGTTAGTTCTGGTATTTGCAATCATCTGGCTCATACTTTCGCGTTTTTCACATACTTGTTGGCCAGATCCTGGGTTTTTTTCTGGTTTGGATCCCGTAGTAATGAAGTTCCACACTGAAACAGTCAATTAAGCCTGGTTCCGATTAAAATTTTAGAGGATAACTCCGATTATGCCGGGGTTAGGTCTGGTATTTGCCATCATCTAGCTCATACTTTCGCATTTTTCGCATACTTGAATGGCCAGATCCGGGGCTTTTTCTGATTTGGATCACGTAGTAATGTGGTACCACACTGACGGGGTCAATTAAACCTGGTTGCGATGAATATTTTGGAGGATAACGCTGGTTATGTTTGGGTTAGTTCTGGTATTTGCAATCATCTGGCTCGTACCTTCGCATTTTTCGCTTGCTTGTTGGCCAGATCCTGACCTTTTTCTGGCTTGGACCACATAGTAATGAGGTACCACACTGAAACAGTCAATTAAACCTGGTTCCGATTAATATTTAAGAAGATAACGCTGGTTATATCTGGGTTAGTTCTGGATTTTGCAATCATCTGGCTCATACTTTCGCATTTTTCGCATACTTGTTGGCAAGATCCTGGGCTTTTTTTGGTTTGGATCACGTAGTAATGTGGTACCACACTGAAACAGTCAATTAAACCAGGTCCCGATTAATATTTTAGAGGATAACGCCGGTTATGTTTGGGTTAGGTCTGGTATTTGCCCTCATCTGGCTCGTTCTTTCGCATTTTTCGCATACTTGTAGGCAGGATCCTGGCCTTTTTCTGGTTTGGATCACGTAGTAATGCGGTACCACACCGAAACAGTCAATTAATCCTAGTTCCGATTAATATTTTAGAGGATCACGCCGGTTATGTCTGGGTTAGGTCTGGTATTTGTCCTCATCTGACTCGTACTTTCGCATTTATCGCATACTTGTTGGCCAAATGCTGGCCTTTTTCTGGTTTGGATCACGTAGTAATGCGGTACCACACTGAAACAGTCAATTAAACCTGGTTTCAGTTAGTATTTTAGAGGATAACGCCGGCTATGTCTGGGTTAGGTCTGGTATTTGTCCTCATCTGGCTCGTACTTTCGCATTTATCGCATACTTGTTGGCCAAATGCTGGCCTTTTTCTGGATTGGATCACGTGGTAATGCGGTACCACACCGAAACAGTCAAGTAAACCTGGTTGCGATTAATATTTAGAGGATAACGCCGGTTATGTCTCGGTTAGGTCTGGGATTTGCCCTCATCTGGCTCGTACATTCGCATTTTTCGCCTACTTGTTGGCAAGATCCTGGGCTTTCTCTGGTTGGGATCACGTAGTAATGCGGTACCACACCGAAGCAGTCAATTAAACCTGGTTGCAATTATTATTGTAGAGGATAACGCTGGTTATGTCTGGGTTAGTTCTGTTATTTGCAATTATCTGGCTCGTACTTTCGCATTTTTCGCATACTTGTTGGCAAGATCCTGGGCTTTTTTTGGTTTGGATCACGTAGTAATGCGGTACCACACCGAAGCAGTCAATTAAACCTGGTTGCAATTATTATTGTAGAGGATAACGCCGGTTATGTCTGGGTTAGGTCTGGTATTTGCCCTCATCTGGCTCGTACTTTCGCATTTTTCGCAAACTTGTTGGCCAGATCCTGGCCTTTTTCTGGATTGGATCACGTGGTAATGCGGTACCACACCGAAACAGTCAAGTAAACCTGGTTGCGATTAATATTTAGAGGATAACGCCGGTTATGTCTCGGTTAGGTCTGGGATTTGCCCTCATCTGGCTCATACTTTCGCATTTCTCGCATACTTGTTGGCCAGTTCCTGGGCTTTTTCTGGTTTGGATCACGTAGTAATGTGGTACCACACTGAAACAGTCAATAAAAGCTGGTTCCGATTAGTACTTTAGAGGATAACGCTGGTTATGTCTGGGTTAGTTCTGGTATTTGCAATTATCTGGCTCATACTATCGCGTTTTTCGCATACTTCCTGGCCAGATCCAGGGTTTTTTCAGGTTTGGATCCCGTAGTAATGTGGTGCCACACCGAAACAGTCAATTAAACCTGGTTGGGATGAATATTTTAGGGGATAACGCCGGTTATGTGTGGGTTAGGTCTGGTATTTGCCCTCATCTGGCTCGTATTTTCGCATTTTTCGCATACTTGTTGGCCAGATCCTGGCCTTTTTCTGGTTTGGGTCACGTTGTAATGTGGTACCACTCTGAAACGGTGAATAAGAGCTGGTGCCGATTAATGTTTTAGAGGATAACGCTGGTTATGTCTGGGTTAGTTCTGGTATTTGCAATCATCTGGCTCATACTTTTGCAATTTTCGCGTACTTGTTGGCCATATCTTGGGTTTTCTGTGGTTTGGATCCCGTCGAAATCTGGTTCCACACCGAAGCAGTCAATCAAACCTGGTTGCGATGAATATTTTGGAGGATAACGCTGGTTATGTTTGGGTTAGTTCTGGTATTTGCAATCATCTGGCTCGTACTTTCGCATTTTTCGCATACTTGTTGGCAAGATTATGGGCTTTTTTTAGTTTGGAACACGTAGTAATGTGGTACCACACTGAAACAGTCAAGTAAACCTGGTTGCGATTAATATTTTAGAGGATAACGCCGGTTATGTCTCGGTTAGGTCTGGGATTTGCCCTCATCTGGCTCATACTTTCGCATTTCTCGCATACTTGTTGTCCGGATCCTGGGCATTTTCTGGTTTGGATCACGTAGTAATGTGGTACCACACTGAAACAGTCAATAAAAGCTGGTTCCGATTAGTATTTTAGAGGATAACGCTGGTTATGTCTGGGTTAGTTCTGGTATTTGCAATTATCTGGCTCATACAATCGCGTTTTTCGCATACTTCTTGGCCAGATCCAGGGTTTTTTCAGGTTTGGATCACGTAGTAATGTGGTACCACACAGAAACAGTCAATAGAAGCTGGTTCCGAATAGTATTTTAGAGGATGACGCTGGTTATGTCTGGGTTAGTTCTGGTATTTGCAACCATCTGGCTCATACTTTCGCGATTTCGTATACTTGTTTGCCAGATCCTGGCCTTTTTCCGGTTTGGATCCCGTAGTAATGAAGTTCCACACCGAAACAGTCAATTAAACCTGGTTGCGATTAATATTTTAGTGGATAACGCCGGTTATATCTCGGGTAGTTCTGGGATTTGCCGTTATCTGGCTCGTATTTTCGCATTTTTCGCATACTTGTTGGCAAGATCCTGGGCTTTTTTTGATCTGGATCTCGTAGTAATGTGGTACCACACTGAAACAGTCAATTAAACCTGGTTGCGATTAATATTTTAGAGGATAACGCCGGTTATGTCTCGGTTAGGTCTGGGATTTGCCATCATCTGGCTCGTACTTTCGCATTTTTCGCATACTTGTTGGCCAGATCCTGGCCTTTCTCTGGTTTGGATCCCGTAGTAATGTGGATCCACAACGAAACAGACAATTAAACCTGGTTGCGATTAATATTTTAGAGAATAACGCCGGTTATGTCTGGGCTAGGTCTGGAATTTGCCCACATCTGGCTCGTACTTTCGCATTTTTCGCATACTTGTTGACCAGATACTGGGCTTTTTCTGTTTTGGATCACGTAGTAATGTGGTACCACACTGAAACAGTCAATAAAATCTGGTTCCGAATAGTATTTTAGAGGATAACGCCGGTTATGTCTGGGTTAGGTCTGGTATTTGCCCTCATCTGGCTCGTTCTTTCGCATTTTTCGCAAACTTGTTGGCCAGATCCTGGCCTTTTTCTGGATTGGATCACGTGGTAATGCGGTACCACACCGAAACAGTCAAGTAAACCTGGTTGCGATTAATATTTAGAGGATAACGCCGGTTATGTCTCGGTTAGGTCTGGGATTTGCCCTCATCTGGCTCGTACATTCGCATTTTTCGCCTACTTGTTGGCAAGATCCTGGGCTTTCTCTGGTTGGGATCACGTAGTAATGCGGTACCACACCGAAGCAGTCAATTAAACCTGGTTGCAATTATTATTTTAGAGGATAACGCTGGTTATGTCTGGGTTAGTTCTGGTATTTGCAATTATCTGGCTCATACTATCGCGTTTTTCGCATACTTCTTGGCCAGATCCAGGGTTTTTTCAGGTTTGGATCACGTAGTAATGTGGTACCACACAGAAACAGTCAATAGAAGCTGGTTCCGAATAGTATTTTAGAGGATGACGCTGGTTATGTCTGGGTTAGTTCTGGTATTTGCAACCATCTGGCTCATACTTTCGCGATTTCGTATACTTGTTTGCCAGATCCTGGCCTTTTTCCGGTTTGGATCCCGTAGTAATGAAGTTCCACACCGAAACAGTCAATTAAACCTGGTTGCGATTAATATTTTAGTGGATAACGCCGGTTATGTCTCGGGTAGTTCTGGGATTTGCCGTTATCTGGCTCGTATTTTCGCATTTTTCGCATACTTGTTGGCAAGATCCTGGGCTTTTTTTGATCTGGATCTCGTAGTAATGTGGTACCACACTGAAACAGTCAATTAAACCTGGTTGCGATTAATATTTTAGAGGATAACGCCGGTTATGTCTCGGTTAGGTCTGGGATTTGCCATCATCTGGCTCGTACTTTCGCATTTTTCGCATACTTGTTGGCCAGATCCTGGCCTTTCTCTGGTTTGGATCCCGTAGTAATGTGGATCCACAACGAAACAGACAATTAAAACTGGTTGCGATTAATATTTTAGAGAATAACGCCGGTTATGTCTGGGCTAGATCTGGAATTTGCCCACATCTGGCTCGTACTTTCGCATTTTTCGCATACTTGTTGACCAGATACTGGGCTTTTTCTGTTTTGGATCACGTAGTAATGTGGTACCACACTGAAACAGTCAATAAAAGCTGGTTCCGAATAGTATTTTAGAGGATAACGCAGGTAACGTCTGGGTTAGTTCTGGTATTTGCAATCATCCGCCTCGTACTTTCGCATTTTTCGCATACTTGTTGGCAAGATCCTGGGTTTTTTTTGGTTTGAATCACGTAGTAATGTGGTACCACACTGAAACGGTCAATTAAACCTGGTTCCGATTAATATTTTAGAGGATAATGCCGGTTATGTCTGGGTTAGGTCTGGTATTTGCCCTCATCTGGCTCGTACTTTCGCATTTTTCGCATACTTGTTGGCCAAATGCTGGCCTTTTTCTGGTTTGGATCACGTAGTAATGCGGTACCACACTGAAACAGTCAATTAATCCTGGTTTCAGTTAGTATTTTAGAGGATAACGCCAGTTATGTCTGGGTTAGGTCTGGTATTTGCCCTCATCTGGCTCGTACTTTCGCATTTTTCGCAAACTTGTTGACCAGATCCTGGCCTTTTTCTGGATTGGATCACGTGGTAATGCGGTACCACACCGAAACAGTCAAGTAAACCTGGTTGCGATTAATATTTAGAGGATAACGCCGGTTATGTCTCGGTTAGGTCTGGGATTTGCCCTCATCTGTCTCATACTTTCGCATTTCTCGCATACTTGTTGGCCAGATCCTGGGCTTTTTCTGGTTTGGATCACGTAGTAATGTGGTACCACACTGAAACAGTCAATAAAAGCTGGTTCCGATTAGTATTTTAGAGGATAACGCTGGTTATGTCTGGGTTAGTTCTGGTATTTGCAATTATCTGGCTCATACTATCGCGTTTTTCGCATGCTTCTTGGCCAGATCCAGGGTTTTTTCAGGTTTGGATCCCGTAGTAATGTGGTTCCACACCGAAACAGTCAATTAAACCTGGTTGGGATGAATATTGTAGGGGATAACGCCGGTTATGTCTGGGTTAGGTCTGGTATTTGCCCTCATCTGGCTCGTATTTTCGCATTTTTCGCATACTTGTTGGCCAGATCCTGGCCTTTTTCTGGTTTGGATCACGTTGTAATGTGGTACCACTCTGAAACGGTGAATAAGAGCTGGTGGCGACTAATATTTTAGAGGATAACGCTGGTTATGTTTGGGTTAGTTCTGGTATTTGCAATCATCTGGCTCGTACTTTCGCATTTTTCGCATACTTGTTGGCAAGATTATGGGCTTTTTTTAGTTTGGATCACGTAGTAATGTGGCACCACACTGAAACAGTCAATTAAACCTGGTTCCGATTAATATTTTAGAGGGGAACACCGGTTATGTCTGGGTTAGGTCTGGTATTTGCCCTCATCTGGCTCGAACTTTCGCATTTTTCACATACTTGTTGGCCAGATCCTGGCCTTTTTCTGGATTGGATCACGTAGTAATGCGGTACCACACCGAAACAGTCAATTAAACCTGGTAGCGATTAATATTTTAGAGGATAACGCCGGTTATGTCTCGGTTAGGTCTGGGATTTGCCCTCATCTGGCTCGTACTTTCGCATTTTTCGCATACTTGTTGGCCAGATCCTGGCCTTTTTCTGGTTTGGATCACGTAGTAATGCGGTACCACACCGGAACAGTCAAGTAAACCTGGTTGCGATTAATATTTTAGAGGATAACGCCGGTTATGTCTGGGCTTGGTCTGGAATTTGCCCACATCTGGCTCGTACTTTCGCATTTTTCGCATACTTGTTGGCCAGATACTGGGCTTTTTCTGTTTTGGATCACGTAGTAATGTGGTACCACACTGAAACAGTCAATAAAAGCTGGTTCCGAATAGTATTTTAGAGGATAACGCAGGTAACGTCTGGGTTAGTTCTGGTATTTGCAATCATCTGCCTCGTACTTTCGCATTCTTCGCATACTTGTTGGCAAGATCCTGGGTTTTTTTTGGTTTGGATCACGTAGTAATGTGGTACCACACTGAAACGGTCAATTAAACCTGGTTCCTATTAATATTTTAGAGGATAATGCCGGTTATGTCTGGGTTAGGTCTGGTATTTGCCCTCATCTGGCTCGTACTTTCGAATTTTTCGCATACTTGTTGGCCAAATGCTGGCCTTTTTCTGGTTTGGATCACGTAGTAATGCGGTACCACACTGAAACAGTCAATTAAACCTGGTTTCAGTTAGTATTTTAGAGGATAACGCCGGTTATGTCTGGGTTAGGTCTGGTATTTGCCCTCATCTGGCTCGTTCTTTCGCATTTTTCGCAAACTTGTTGGCCAGATCCTGGCCTTTTTCTGGATTGGATCACGTGGTAATGCGGTACCACACCGAAACAGTCAAGTAAACCTGGTTGCGATTAATATTTAGAGGATAACGCCGGTTATGTCTCGGTTAGGTCTGGGATTTGCCCTCATCTGGCTCGTACATTCGCATTTTTCGCCTACTTGTTGGCAAGATCCTGGGCTTTCTCTGGTTGGGATCACGTAGTAATGCGGTACCACACCGAAGCAGTCAATTAAACCTGGTTGCAATTATTATTTTAGAGGATAACGCTGGTTATGTCTGGGTTAGTTCTGTTATTTGCAATTATCTGGCTCGTACTTTCGCATTTTTCGCATACTTGTTGGCAAGATCCTGGGCTTTTTTTGGTTTGGATCACGTAGTAATGTGGTACCACAATGAAACAGTCAATAAAAGCTGGTTCCGAATAGTATTTTAGAGGATAACGCAGGTTACGTCTGGGTTAGTTCTGGTATTTGCAATCATCTGGCTCATACTTTCGCGTTTTTCGCATACTTGTTGACCAGATCTTTGGTTTTTTCTGGTTTGGATCCCGTAGTAATGAAGTTCCACACCGAAACAGTCAATTAAACCTGGTTGCGATTATTATTTTAGAGGATAACGCCGGTTATGTCTCGCGTGGGTCTGGGATTTGCCGTCACCTGGCTCGTATTCGCATTTTTCGCATACATGTTGGCCAGATCCTGGGCTTTTTTTCGTTTGGATCACGTAGTAATGTGGTACCACACTGAAACAGTCAATAAAAGCTGGTTCCGAATAGTATTTTAGAGGATAACGCAGGTTACGTCTGGGTTAGTTTTGGTATTTGCCCTCATCTGGCTCGTACTTTCGCAACTTTGGCATACTTGTTGGCCAGATCCTGGCCTTTTGCTGGTTTGGATCACGTAGTAATGCGGTACCACACTGAAACAGTCAATTAAACCTGGTTTCAGTTAGTATTTTATAGGATAACGCCGGTTATGTCTGGGTTAGGTCTGGTATTTGCCCTCATCTGGCTCGTACTTTGGCATTTTTCGTAAACTTGTTGGCCAGATCCTGGCCTTTTTCTGGATTGGAGCACGTGGTAATGCGGTACCACACCGAAACAGTCAAGTAAACCTGGTTGCGATTAATATTTAGAGGATAACGCCGGTTATGTCTCGGTTAGGTCTGGGATTTGCCCTCATCTGGCTCGTACTTTCGCAACTTTGGCATACTTGTTGGCAAGATCCTGGGCTTTTTTTGGTTTGGATCACGTAGTAATGTGGTACCACACTGAAACAGTCAATAAAAGCTGGTTCCGAATAGTATTTTAGAGGATAACGCAGGTTACGTCTGGGTTAGTTCTGGTATTTGCAATTATCTGGCTCATACTATCGCGTTTTTCGCATACTTCTTGGCCAGATCCAGGGTTTTTTCAGGTTTGGATCTCGTAGTAATGTGGTGCCACACCGAAACAGTCAATTAAACCTGGTTGGGATGAATATTTTAGGGGATAACGCCGGTTATGTGTGGGTTAGGTCTGGTATTTGCCCTCATCTGGCTCGTATTTTCGCATTTTTCGCATACTTGTTGGCCAGATCCTGGCCTTTTTCTGGTTTGGATCCCGTAGTAATGTGGATCCACAACGAAACAGACAATTAAACCTGGTTGCGATTAATATTTTAGAGGATAATGCCGGTTATGTCTGGGCTAGGTCTGGAATTTGCCCACATCTGGCTCGTACTTTCGCATTTTTCGCATACTTGTTGGCCAAATGCTGGCCTTTTTCTGGTTTGGATCACGTAGTAATGCGGTACCACACTGAAACAGTCAATTAAACCTGGTTTCAGTTAGTATTTTAGAGGATAACGCCAGTTATGTCTGGGTTAGGTCTGGTATTTGCCCTCATCTGGCTCGTACTTTCGCATTTTTCGCATACTTGTTGGCCAGATACTGAGCTTTTTCTGTTTTGGATCACGTAGTAATGTGGTACCACACTGAAACAGTCAATAAAAGCTGGTTCCGAATAGTATTTTAGAGGATAACGCAGGTAACGTCTGGGTTAGTTCTGGTATTTGCAATCATCTGCCTCGTACTTTCGCATTTTTCGCATACTTGTTGGCAAGATCCTGGGTTTTTTTTGGTTTGGATCACGTAGTAATGTGGTACCACACTGAAACGGTCAATTAAACCTGGTTCCGATTAATATTTTAGAGGATAATGCCGGTTATGTCTGTGTTAGGTCTGGTATTTGCCCTCATCTGGCTCGTACTTTCGCATTTTTCGCATACTTGTTGGCCAAATGCTGGCCTTTTTCTGGTTTGGATCACGTAGTAATGCGGTACCACACTGAAACAGTCAATTAAACCTGGTTTCAGTTAGTATTTTAGAGGATAACGCCAGTTATGTCTGGGTTAGGTCTGGTATTTGCCCTCATCTGGCTCGTACTTTCGCATTTTTCGCAAACTTGTTGGCCAAATGCTGGCCTTTTCCTGGATTGGATCACGTGGTAATGCGGTACCACACCGAAACAGTCAAGTAAACCTGGTTGCGATTAATATTTAGAGGATAACGCCGGTTATGTCTCGGTTAGGTCTGGGATTTGCCCTCATCTGTCTCATACTTTCGCATTTCTCGCATACTTGTTGGCCAGATCCTGGCCTTTTTCTGGTTTGGATCACGTTGTAATGTGGTACCACTCTGAAACGGTGAATAAGAGCTGGTGGCGATTAATATTTTAGAGGATAACGCTGGTTATGTCTGGGTTAGTTCTGGTATTTGCAATTATCTGGCTCGTACTTTCGCATTTTTCGCAAACTTGTTGGCCAGATCCTGGCCTTTTTCTGGATTGGATCACGTAGTAATGTGGTACCACACTGAAACAGTCAATTAAACCTGGTTCCGATTAATATTTTAGAGGGGAACACCGGTTATGTCTGGGTTTGGTCTGGTATTTGCCCTCATCTGGCTCGAACTTTCGCATTTTCACATACTTGTTGGCCAGATCCTGGCCTTTTTCTGGTTTGGATCACGTAGTAATGTGGTACCACACCGAAACAGTCAATTAAACCTGGTAGCGATTAATATTTTAGAGGATAACGCCGGTTATGTCTCGGTTATGTCTGGGATTTGCCCTCATCTGGCTCGTACTTTCGCATTTTTCGCATACTTGTTGGCCAGATTCTGGCCTTTTTCTGGTTTTGATCACGTAGTAATGCGGTACCACACCGGAACAGTCAAGTAAACCTGGTTGCGATTAATATTTTAGAGGATAACGCCGGTTATGTCTCGGGTAGGGATTTGCCGTCATCTAGCTCGTATTTTCGCATTTTTCGCATACTTGTTGGCCAGATCCTGGCCTTTTTCTGGCTTCGACCACGTAGTAATGTGGTATCAGACTGAAACAGTCAATAGAATCTAGTTCCGAATAGTATTTTGGAGGATAACGCAGGTTACGTCTGGGTTAGTTCTGGTATTTGCAATCATCTGGCTCATACTTTCGCGTTTTTCACATACTTGTTGGCCAGATCCTGGGTTTTTTTCTGGTTTGGATCCCGTCGTAATGTCGTTCCACACCGAAGCAGTCAATTAAACCTGGTTGCGATGAATATTTTGGAGGATGACGCTGGTTATGTTTGGGTTAGTTCTGGTATTTGCAATCATCTGGCTCGTACTTTCGCATTTTTCGCATACTTGTTGGCAAGATCCTGGGCTTTTTTTGGTGTGGATCACGTAGTAATGTGGTACCACACTGAAACAGTCAATAAAAGCTGGTTCCGAATAGTATTTTAGAGGATAACGCAGGCTACGTCAGGGTTAGTTCTGGTATTTGCCCTCATCTGGCTCGTACCTTCGCATTTTTCGCTTACTTGTTGGCCAGATCCTGGCCTTTTTCTGGCTTGGACCACGAAGTAATGTGGTACCACACTGAAACAGTCAATTAAACCTGGTCCCGATTAATATTTTAGAGGATAACGCCGGTTATGTCTGGGTTAGGTCTGGTATTTGCCCTCATCTGGCTCGTACTTTCGCATTTTTCGCATACTTGTAGGCAGGATCCTGGCCTTTTTCTGGTTTGGATCACGTAGTAATGCGGTACCACACCGAAACAGTCAATTAAACCTAGTTCCGATTAATATTTTAGAGGATAACGCCGGTTATGTCTGGGTTAGGTCTGGTATTTGTCCTCATCTGGCTCGTACTTTCGCATTTTTCGCTTACTGGTTGGGCAGATCCTGACCTTTTTCTGGCTTGGACCACATAGTAATGAGGTACCACACTGAAACAGTCAATTAAACCTGGTTCCGATTAATATTTAAGAAGATAACGCTGGTTATATCTGAGTTAGTTCTGGTATTTGCAATCATCTGGCTCATACTTTCGCATTTTTCGCATACTTGTTGGCAGGATCCTGGGCTTTTTTTGGTTTGGATCACGTAGTAATGTGGTACCACACTGAAACAGTCAATTAAACCAGGTCCCGATTAATATTTTAGAGGATAACGCCGGTTATGTTTGGGTTAGGTCTGGTATTTGCCCTCATCTGGCTCGTTCATTCGCATTTTTCGCATACTTGTAGGCAGGATCCTGGCCTTTTTCTGGTTTGGATCACGTAGTAATGCGGTACCACACCGAAACAGTCAATTAAACCTGGTTCCGATTAATATTTTAGAAGATAACGCTGGTTATATCTGGGTTATTTCTGGTATTTGCAATCATCTGGCTCATACTTTCGCAATTTTCGCGTACTTGTTGGCCAGATCTTGGGTTTTTTGTGGTTCGGATCCCGTCGTAGTGTGGTTCCACACCGAAGCAGTCAATTAGACCTGGTTCCGATGAATATTTTGGAGGATAACCCTGGTTATGTTTGGGTTAGTTCTGGTATTTGCAAACATCTGGCTCGTACTTTAACATTTTTCGCATACTTGTTGGCAAGATCCTGGGCTTTTTTTGGTTTGGATCACGTAGTAATGTGGTACCATACTGAAACAGTCAATTAAACCTGGTCCTGATTAATATTTTAGAGGATAACGCCGGTTATGTCTGGGTTAGGTCTGGTATTTGCCCTCATCTGGCTCGTACCTTCGCATTTTTCGCATACTTGTAGGCAAGATCCTGGCCTTTTTCTGGTTTGGATCACGTAGTAATGCGGTACCACACCGAAACAGTCAATTAAACCTGGTAGCGATTAATATTTTAGAGGATAACGCCGGTTATGTCTCGGTTAGGTCAGAGATTTGCCCTCATCTGGCTCGTACTTTCGCATTTATCGCATACTTGTTGGACTGATCCTGGCCTTTTTCTTGCTTGGATCACGTAGTAATTTGGTACCACACTGAAACAGTCAATTAAACCTGGTTCCGAGTAATTTTTTAGAGGATAACGCCGGTTATGTCCGGGTTAGGTCTGGGATTTGCCGTCTTCTTGCTCGTGCCTTCGTATTTTTCGAATACTTGTTGGCCAGATCCTGGGTTTCTTCTGGTTTGGATCCCGTCGTAGTGTGGTTCCACACCGAAGCAGTCAATTAAACCTGGTTGCGATTAATATTTTAGAGGATAACGCCGGTTATGGCTCGGTTAGGTCAGGGATTTGCCCTCTTCTGGCTCGTACCTTCGCATTTTTCGCTTACTTGTTGGCAAGATCCTGGGCTTTTTTTGGTTTGGATCACGTAGTAATGAAGTTCCACACTGAAGCAGTCAATTAAACCTGGTTCCGATTAGTATTTTAGAGGATAACGCTGGTTATATCTGGGTTAGTTCTGGTATTTGCAATCATCTGGTTCATACTTTCGCATTTTTCGCATACTTGTTGGCAAGATCCTGGCCTTTTTCTGGTTTGGTTCACGTAGCAATGCGGTACCACTCCGAAACAGTCAATTAAACCTGGTAGCGATTAATATTTTAGAGGATAACGCAGGTTATGTCTCGGTTAGGTCAGGGATTTGCACTCATCTGGCTCGTACTTTCGCATTTATCGCATACTTGTTGGCCTGATCCTGGCCTTTTTCCGGCTTGGATCACGTAGTAATTTCGCACCACACTGAAACAGTCAATTAAACCTGGTTCCGATTAATTTTTTAGAGGATTACGCCGGTTATGTCTGGGTTAGGTCTGGGATTTGCCCTCATCTGGCTCGTACCTTCGCATTTTTCGCCTACTTGTTGGCAAGATCCTGGGCTTTTTCTGGTTGGGATCACGTAGTAATGCGGTACCACACCGAAGCAGTCAATTAAACCTGGTTGCGATTATTATTTTAGAGGATAACGCTGGTTATGTCTGGGATAGTTCTGGTATTTGCAATCATCTGGCTCGTACTTTCGCATTTTTCGCATACTTGTTGGCAAGATCCTGGGCTTTTTTTGGTTTGGATCACGTAGTAATGTGGTACCACACTGAAACAGTCAATAAAAGCTGGTTCCGAATAGGATTTTAGAGGATAACGCAGGTTACGTCTGGGTTAGTTCTGGTATTTGCAATCATCTGGCTCATACTTTCGTGTTTTTCGCGTACTTGTTGGCAAGATCCTGGGCTTTTTTTGGTTTGGATCACGTAGTAATGCGGTACCACACCGAAGCAGTCAATTAAACCTGGTTGCGATTATTATTTTAGAGGATAACGCTGGTTATGTTTGGGTTAGTTCTGGTATTTGCAATCATCTCGCTCGTACTTTCGCATTTTTCGCTTACTTGTTGGCAGGATCCTGGGCTTTTTTTGGTTTGGATCACGTAGTAATGCGGTACCACACCGAAGCAGTCAATTAAACCTGGTTGCGATTATTATTTTAGAGGATAACGCTGGTTATGTCTGGGATAGTTCTGGTATTTGCAATCATCTGGCTCGTACTTTCGCATTTTTCGCATACTTGTTGGCAAGATCCTGGCCTTTTTCTGGCTTGGACCACGTAGTAATGAGGTACCACACTGACAGAGTCAATTAAACCTGGTTCCGATTAATATTTTAGAAGATAACGCTGGTTATATCTGGGTTATTTCTGGTATTTGCAATCATCTGGCTCATACTTTCGCAATTTTCGCGTACTTGTTGGCCAGATCTTGGGTTTTTTGTGGTTTGGATCCCGTCGTAGTGTGGTTCCACACCGAAGCAGTCAATTTGTTTAAATATCGCGTGAGTCCGAGACGGAGAAACTCGGCCGCGATGCCCGTATCTATATTGAATTCGCGGAATTCTAGATGGTTGTGCTGACGTGGAAATTTTCCATCGTTCAGTTTTGTATACCGCGGCTATTTACGTGGTTTTTCCAGTTAGCTTCACGGGAATTCTCGAGTTTTGAGAGAAATTCTAGGAATTGTGTTGCTAGCGACGAGAAAGAGAGAGAAACGAGATCTATCGAAGAAAGGTCGATAGACGAAACGCGGCAGCGCCGCGCCGTGGCCACGCAGCCAGGAGCTGTCCGGGGCCCAGCAGCGCGATGCGTCGCTAACCAGTACTGCGCCTGCGCGACGGAGCCAGCCGGGGCCGTGGCTGCTTGCAGATCGTCACGCTTCAGTTCTGAGCCGTCGGTGATCCAGAGCAGACCTATTTACGATCTCGCTCCGGTTTTCAATCGAAGCTCAGAAGAGTGTGAGCTAAGCTCGCTCTTAAATAGAAACAGCAAGTGGACAGCATAATAATTTAGTGGAAAATCTCGTCATCGTGACTTGAGATTTTCCCAGAGATAGGACAATCTGCCTGTTGTTGTAGCGATCGCACGGCACGCCGGGTGTGAAGCGATCGTAGACGCAGGAGTGTGATTGAACGTTGCCGGTCGTGGATGCGACTGCGACGTTGGAGACTCGGTGTCGATCGCCTTGAGTCTTCTTCCAATTATCCGGTTAGAGCTACTGGAAGGCTGATACTGATATACTAGTATCGCCTGGTGGTAGTTCACCGTTTGTAGAAGTCGTAGGAAACCCACTGAAGCCACCCGTCCTGTGTACCGTAGAGAGTACACCGACCGGTGGGGTGGAAAGTTTCACCGACCAGTCTGGAGCTATACGGCGTAGGAGCAACCGGAAGGTAGATATTCAGGAAGGATATCACCTCGTGGTGCTCTCCGTGCATCGAGCTTCGGAGAACCCGTTCCAATATACCGTCGTGAGGGGACAATAAGTAGAGCCTAAGCGTACGGTGGAGCAAAGGGTTCGAAGAGCCTTCCTCCCACCTCTACACCTACTACCAGCTGTGAGTCGACCACACTGGGCTGTAAAAGTAGGGTGGATAGGTTAGCAGGGGAATTTCGTCCTAATCTGGCGAGCCGCAGGCCAGTTCCTCGAACTAAAGGAGCCGCCGTCGAGGCCGCTACGGCTGGCTGTCGGGCATTCCTGGCTGAAAGGAATCGCTGGCTAGGCAGCTGCGTAGGCAGGCCGCAGGTCCCTCCTGAGGAGCAGCTGACGAGGGAGCCGAACCAGGACAAGACGTCCTCTAGCGTAGGTGGTGTCCAGACGCCACTCGCACGGTGAGCGTGCTCGCGGGATATAGCCTCTTGGAGCCTTACAACCTCCATTTGGTTTCCCGTCCGTGGCATTGCGAGAGCGAACCCGGTAGATAGGAGGAGATCTTCATCTACCCGGTTGTGCACGTCGGTGAGATCGTAAGAAACGAATCTCATCGACCAGAAAGAATATACAGTCCACTGGTTAGAGCGCTAAATTGCCAGGCAGCTCTCCCCTCCAAACACACTAGACTGTCGCTGGAGCGCGAGATAAGCAGCTGACGCGCGCGTTAACGTGTAAGCTGTCCGCAAAATATTCACACTTTGCTGTACAATTGTGTTACAGAAGGCCTCCACCAAGGTAAATGAATTAGGAGAAAGCAAAGAGGAGACCGGCCGGAAAAGTGAGCCGTGTTTTCCGCAATTTTTGTTTTCCTTTTTATTTATTTTGACATTTTTAGTTTTGTAATACATTATATTTTGTAAAATAAATTTAACTTTTTTTGTAAAAGTTGTAACTGTTTCTCTACCTGTCTGTTCCCTCATCCGGACCCACGTTAAAGTCCCTTAGTACTTTAACATTTGGTCCTTCGAGCCGGATTCGAGGTAGAAAAGACAGTAGAGAGTGAGAATTACGTTTACGTAAGTTGTTACTTACGGGGCGAATTTCGAGTCGATTTTCAATCCTCGAACAACACAATCACCATGGCATTGTCCAGAGAGGCCGGTCGTAGCGAGATCGAAATCGATTTCGATGACCTGACCTCCCGATTTGAAGCGATGTCACGGTCGATTGCTAATTTAAAGAAACGCGGTCGAGCTCAGTACAATGAGATACTTCTCAAGTCGAAGCTCGACTCTGTATCCGAACAGTACAAGGAAGCTGTTGATCAGTATTTGGCTGTTCGGAGGAAATATCCACCTGCGAAGTGCGAATTAAGCAACTTCGTGATCAAGGGTGGACTTGAAGCATGGGAGACGATGTTCATGGAGTTCCAGGCGTACGTTGCCGCGGAGCTGACCAAACTCGCCGAGGATCAGAAAACCTCGGTGTCGTCCGTCAGCCAGCACGATGTTGCCATTGAACTCCCAAAGCAACGTCTCCATAGATTTGGCGGGGATCCTCGTAAATGGAACCATTTTGAGGATCTGTTCACCGCTAGTGTGATAGAGAACCCGAGGCTTTCAGATGTGCATCGACTGCAGTATCTGAACGCCTGTGTGGAAGATCAGGCACTGGCGGCGATCGCACACCTGGAAATTACCGAGGGTAATTTCGAGGTAGCGTGGCGAACCCTGAAAGAGCAATTCGGGCTGCCACGTATTGTGATCGCCAACCTAATTGATCAGTTGACCAAAATGAAGACGATTAAGAAGGATGACCTGACTAGCTTACAACAGGTCACCATCGTCTTCAAACAGGCTTTCGCGGTTTTTGAAAAGCAGGGCACTTACCGAGAGCAGCGAGATTGGCTGCTGGCCCATGCGATCAAAAGCAAGCTTGAAGGGTCTCTCAACTTAGAGTGGGAAATGTCCCAGAAGCTCTCCACAAAATTCCCTTCGTTTAACGAGTTAGTGGAATTTCTGGAGGTGCATGCTCGAGCCATCACCATGGTGAGCGGAGGACAGAGCAAAGCTGAGAAAAATATCCCACCAAAATCCAAGGTGCGGAGTCACAACGCCGTGATGGAAAGCCATCAAGATTCAGGCGAGAATTGCAAGTTTTGCGAGCTCAAGCACGGAATAGTACACTGTCGTGCTTTTCTGCGCTTGAGGCCTTACCATCGCTTGCAATATGTGAAGGATAACAGGTGGTGCGTGAATTGCATCTCGTCCGGCCATGAGGCTGGGCTTTGTCGAAGCGGGCAGGTATGCTATAAATGCAAGGGTAGACACCATACCCTGTTGCATTTGGAGACGTCGGGACGCGAAATCGAACGTCGGAAAACGACGACAGCGATTTCGGGAGAAAGACGTGAGCAAAAGCGGCCTGCAGGCCCAGCGCGCCGGCCATACCAAGCCGAGCGTACGAAAAGCAACGCGCCGCCACCCGCTGCAACCCCTCAGGCCGGTACGTCGCATTGTACCGCGACTGGTGCCGACACGCCGAGGTCTGTGCTGCTCGCAACGGCGAAAGTGCGGGTGTATGGGGACCACGGTGCGTCGCGTATCGTACGCGCACTGGTGGACCAGGGGTCAGAGTCGTCTTTTGTCTCCGCAAATTTGACGAATGATCTCAAATGTAAGCGGAGAAAAACTCCAGCCACTGTAACGGGCTTGGGGGGCGGCACTACCCAAAAGATAAGACATAGTGTCGAATTGCGTCTGGGAGCGGTGCAAGGTGACGAACCGACGATGCAGACGAGAGCGTATGTCGTGCATAAGATCACGAATTACGCCTCGCCGTCGACAAGCGTGCTCGAATATGACGCGTTGAGTCACCTGCCGCTCGCAGACCCCGACCCTGCTATCGGTCAAGCGATTGAGGTGCTGATCGGAGCAGACTTGTACGCTCAAGTTATTCGACCTGGTTTTCGTCGAGTAAGTCGTACGGGCCCAATTGCCCAGGAAACCGCATTCGGCTGGATCGTATCCGGTCCGATAAGAGCAGCGGGAAAAATGGGCAAAACCATAAGAACGTTGCACTGCAGCATCCTCGAATCGCTGGATACTGCGATTCGAAGGTTTTGGGAAGTCGAAGAAATTCCTTCGGCCTCGGTACGCACGCAGGCAGAAGAGGAATGCGAAGCGTACTTCCGAAACACCGTCACACGAGATGCGACAGGACGATTCGTTGTCCGATTACCTCTCGCCCACCCGAGACCGGATGCAGTACTGGGAGATTCCTTCCGTATTGCTCTCTCCGCTCTCACGAGGCTGAGGAAAAAATTGGATGTTGACCAGAATCTCGTGCGAGAATACAGTGAGTTTCTCGCGGAATATGAAGACCTGGGTCATATGACTCGAATCGAGACCATTGACACAACCAGGCTCTACATTCCGCATCGAGCGGTCATACGAGATGAAAGTGCAACGACTCGTTTGAGAGTCGTTTTCAATGCAACCAGCCGAACTACGGGTGGTAGTTCGCTGAACGCCCTTCTGCACGTAGGTCCGAAACTACAGAACGACATCACGTCAGTTTTGACACGATGGCGTTTGTATGAATACGTGTTGGTGGCGGACATTGAGAAAATGTTTCGACAGATTCTCGTCGCCCCACAGGATCGCCGCTATCAGTGCATCCTATGGCGTGCACCCGGTATCGAACAGCTTAGTGCATTCGAGTTAAACACCGTAACTTACGGGACGGCGTGCGCGCCGTATTTGTCCATGAGAACTCTGCTCGAGTTAAAAAATCAGGACGGTCATAAGTATCCCCTGGCCGCTCCGATACTCGAGAAGGACGTTTATGTAGACGATGTATTTATGGGAGCATCCGACACATCCTTATTAGAGCAAATTCGTATTCAAGTTTGCGAGCTCTTACAAGGAGGAGGATTCAATCTGCGAAAATGGGCAGGAAATTCGCCTCAAGTATTGCGCAATATCCCCCAGAGAGCACACTCCCACGCCGTTGACCTCACCTTGTTCGACGATTCCGAATTAAAGGTGCTCGGTTTACGGTGGATACCGTCAGGTGATTATTTTTATTTCAATCTGCAACGGTTTCAGCCGTCTGCAGTGCCGATGACCAAAAGAAATTTGTTCTCGGAAATAGCCAAGTTGTTCGATCCACTCGGCTGGTTATCACCAGTCCTGATTCGTGCGAAGATTTTGATGCAGTCCCAATGGCTGGAGAAAATCCAGTGGGACGATCAAATCTCCGCGAATACGCTAAAGACGTGGAACACGTTTTGCGTGGATTGGGGCAGCTTGAAGAAATTGAAGATCCCTAGATGGATTCATTACGGAGCAGACACAATTTCCGTGGAAATCCATGGATTCTGTGACGCTTCGCTCGCTGCCTACTCAGCAGTTACTTATTTACGAGTGACCGCGATGAACAATGTCATTTCCACGACATTGATAATGGCGAAAACGCGAGTAGCACCAATTAAAACGCAGTCGATTCCTGTTCTGGAATTGAATGGCGCGGTATTGCTCGCCGAGCTTATAGTGCACGTGGAAAGGTCACTTTCGTTGAAAGTCGATCGAATAATCTGTTGGACAGATTCCACGATTACACTAGCTTGGTTGAGAAAGCATGCCTCCACATGGAAGGTTTTAATAGCCAACCGTGTGTCGAAAGTCCAGACACTTCTTCCCAAGGCTGAATGGAGGCACGTTCCCACACGATCCAATCCCGCGGATTTAAATTCGCGAGGAGTGGACGCAGCGGAACTTCTTCAATCAAAATTGTGGATTTCTGGACCATCTTGGCTTAAACAATCGGAGGATTGTTGGCCAAAATCACCTTCGGCAGTTGAGACCGAAGAAGGTAAACGCACAGTGCATGCCCATGTAACCACTCCGAAAACGGAATGGGAGTTTGTATTCCGTTTTTCGAACTGGCATAAACTACTTCGCGTAACCGCTTACTGTCTCCGACTGAGGAGACCGCTGCACGGTGAACGCAGACTGTATGCTGATAAGCATGTGGAAGCGGCTGAGATGCAGCTTGCAACCGAACGAGTTGCTCGCTATCTACAGCGTACACACTTTGCAAAAGAGTACCGGTGTTTAAAAGAACGCCGGGAAATTCCGTTAAAATCCCCGCTGAAAAGTTTAAACCCTTTTCTCGACGACAAAGATGTTTTGAGAGTCGGGGGAAGACTGGTGAATGCCATATTAACATGGGAAACAAAGCACCCCATAATCCTGCCGAGACATCACGTATCCACGTTGATTATAAGGCAGTGCCACGTGGACACGTTGCATGGGGGCTTGCAATTAACCATGTATACCGTAAGGCAAAAATTTTGGATCCTTGGCTGCCGAAACGCGGCACGAACGATCATCCACGAATGCATGCGATGCGTGAGATGGAGGGCAAAAACCTCCACGCAAATCATGCAGGATTTGATTCCGGAGCGTTGCTGCGAGGCGAGAGTTTTTTCAAACTGCGGAATAGATTACGCGGGACCCTTTCGAGTCCGTGATTCCGCCGGTCGAGGAAAAACAGCCCATAAGGCATACATTGCAGTTTTCGTCTGCTACGCGACAAAAGCTGTTCATATAGAACTCGTCCACGATTATACGACGAGTGCTTTTCTGGCCGCACTGGATCGGTTTATAGCACGAAGGGGGGTTCCGTCCTGTATTTTCAGTGACAACGGAACTAACTTTGTCGGTGCCGATCGAGAATTACGCGAAAATTTCAAGGCAGTGTATGATACACCAGAAATGCGTAGTAAATGCGGTCAGAAAGGAATAAGGTGGAAATTCAACCCACCGAGTGCACCTCATTTTGGAGGCATGCAGGAGGCCGGGGTGAAATCGGTGAAATATCACCTAAAACGCACTCTGGGCGAATTCACTCCTACCAGCGAGGAAATGCAGACTCTACTCTGCAAGATCGAGGCGAGTTTAAACTCTCGGCCGATCGCTGCTATGAGTGATAGTCCAGATGATTATGCCCCGCTAACACCGGGCCATTTTTTAGTCGGCGGTCCATTAAATGCACTTCCGACAAAGTCCGTGGAAACTGAGCATACCTCACGTCTTACACGTTGGAGGGCGATTCAGAAGTTTCACGAACAAATCTGGAAACATTGGTCGCGTGATTATCTCACGCAACTTCAAAACCGGTATAAATGGCGTACTGTCCAAGAACAACTAAAAATCAACGATCTGGTTTTAGTGCAGAATCCTCTGCTTCCCCCTAATCAATGGGATATGGGACGAATAGAAGAGGTTTATTCGGGACAGGATGGGCACGCGCGTGTTGTTAAAATACGCACGGCGAAATCTGCTTTTACACGACCAATTACTCGGTTGTGTAAATTGCCTGTGGATTTTTCCACGGTAGCGACAAATGGCAACGTCGCTGTCGAGGAAACATAGGAAATACAGCATCAATCGGGCAAGGATATTGTACGGTGAGGTACCACCGCGTCCTTAGCAACTAGGATTCACGTCTATCTATCCGCCGTTGCTACGGCCAGATCTGAGGTACGGGTTGCCTAGCAACGCAAACAACTCGACTGAATCTGCGCTCCGAACGGAGCCATCTTGCCATTAGTCAACTTCTAGCCACGATGAGCGACACGAGCAACGAAGAGGGCACGATTTTGATCTCAGGAGATCCTGAGATCGATCTTCGGTTCGACCGAATTATGCGAATCGGAGAGGAGGCCGGTACACCAGCTAGACAGCAGGAACCGGTGCTCAATCTCGACCAGGAGGTCGAAGTTACCCTCGGCCTGGACAGGGTACGGGTACCCGCCAGGGTAATGGAGGAGGGCGGAAGGCACCAGGTGGAGTTACCTGGAGGAAAATACATCCTCCGGTGGGCGCCTGGAGGACGACTCCTCCACAGCTCGTGGAAACCCGAGAAGCCGGTGAGACCAGCCCAGGACCCAGCTGCGGCGGGTTCAGCCGCTGCACCGGCCACATCGGCAGCTGCTATGCCTCCGAAGGAGACAGCCGCGGCAGTCGGCCCTGCCAGACCTGCTCCACGGCACAAGAAGAGAAGGCGTAAGGCAGCCACACCGGAAGCTCCTTACCCCTGCCAAGCGGGGACGAGCCGAGGGGAAATGCCCGGTACTTCCGGATATCGGCCAACACAATCACCCGGCCCACGCCGAGCGAGGAGGCGTCCGTGGCGCCAACCAGGAACGCTCGAAACGGTGGAGGCCACGACGCGAGCATTAGCAGATCAAATGCTCATGACGACAATGCGGTTCCTGAGTGGAGCCGCCCCGGGACAGTCGTAAGTACTTTTAATTATTATAAAAATTTGAAATTTTTTGGAATTAAAAGTGCGCGCCTCTCTTTCTCGGTTCGCATAAAATCATTGCCGTACGGGTCAGCCGCGTCCTCTTAGTGTTGCACAATTTGTGCAAGGGGGGCGGTATGTTTAAATATCGCGTGAGTCCGAGACGGAGAAACTCGGCCGCGATGCCCGTATCTATATTGAATTCGCGGAATTCTAGATGGTTGTGCTGACGTGGAAATTTTCCATCGTTCAGTTTTGTATACCGCGGCTATTTACGTGGTTTTTCCAGTTAGCTTCACGGGAATTCTCGAGTTTTGAGAGAAATTCTAGGAATTGTGTTGCTAGCGACGAGAAAGAGAGAGAAACGAGATCTATCGAAGAAAGGTCGATAGACGAAACGCGGCAGCGCCGCGCCGTGGCCACGCAGCCAGGAGCTGTCCGGGGCCCAGCAGCGCGATGCGTCGCTAACCAGTACTGCGCCTGCGCGACGGAGCCAGCCGGGGCCGTGGCTGCTTGCAGATCGTCACGCTTCAGTTCTGAGCCGTCGGTGATCCAGAGCAGACCTATTTACGATCTCGCTCCGGTTTTCAATCGAAGCTCAGAAGAGTGTGAGCTAAGCTCGCTCTTAAATAGAAACAGCAAGTGGACAGCATAATAATTTAGTGGAAAATCTCGTCATCGTGACTTGAGATTTTCCCAGAGATAGGACAATCTGCCTGTTGTTGTAGCGATCGCACGGCACGCCGGGTGTGAAGCGATCGTAGACGCAGGAGTGTGATTGAACGTTGCCGGTCGTGGATGCGACTGCGACGTTGGAGACTCGGTGTCGATCGCCTTGAGTCTTCTTCCAATTATCCGGTTAGAGCTACTGGAAGGCTGATACTGATATACTAGTATCGCCTGGTGGTAGTTCACCGTTTGTAGAAGTCGTAGGAAACCCACTGAAGCCACCCGTCCTGTGTACCGTAGAGAGTACACCGACCGGTGGGGTGGAAAGTTTCACCGACCAGTCTGGAGCTATACGGCGTAGGAGCAACCGGAAGGTAGATATTCAGGAAGGATATCACCTCGTGGTGCTCTCCGTGCATCGAGCTTCGGAGAACCCGTTCCAATATACCGTCGTGAGGGGACAATAAGTAGAGCCTAAGCGTACGGTGGAGCAAAGGGTTCGAAGAGCCTTCCTCCCACCTCTACACCTACTACCAGCTGTGAGTCGACCACACTGGGCTGTAAAAGTAGGGTGGATAGGTTAGCAGGGGAATTTCGTCCTAATCTGGCGAGCCGCAGGCCAGTTCCTCGAACTAAAGGAGCCGCCGTCGAGGCCGCTACGGCTGGCTGTCGGGCATTCCTGGCTGAAAGGAATCGCTGGCTAGGCAGCTGCGTAGGCAGGCCGCAGGTCCCTCCAGAGGAGCAGCTGACGAGGGAGCCGAACCAGGACAAGACGTCCTCTAGCGTAGGTGGTGTCCAGACGCCACTCGCACGGTGAGCGTGCTCGCGGGATATAGCCTCTTGGAGCCTTACAACCTCCATTTGGTTTCCCGTCCGTGGCATTGCGAGAGCGAACCCGGTAGATAGGAGGAGATCTTCATCTACCCGGTTGTGCACGTCGGTGAGATCGTAAGAAACGAATCTCATCGACCAGAAAGAATATACAGTCCACTGGTTAGAGCGCTAAATTGCCAGGCAGCTCTCCCCTCCAAACACACTAGACTGTCGCTGGAGCGCGAGATAAGCAGCTGACGCGCGCGTTAACGTGTAAGCTGTCCGCAAAATATTCACACTTTGCTGTACAATTGTGTTACAGAAGGCCTCCACCAAGGTAAATGAATTAGGAGAAAGCAAAGAGGAGACCGGCCGGAAAAGTGAGCCGTGTTTTCCGCAATTTTTGTTTTCCTTTTTATTTATTTTGACATTTTTAGTTTTGTAATACATTATATTTTGTAAAATAAATTTAACTTTTTTTGTAAAAGTTGTAACTGTTTCTCTACCTGTCTGTTCCCTCATCCGGACCCACGTTAAAGTCCCTTAGTACTTTAACACAATTAAACCTGGTTCCGATGAATATTTTGGAGGATAACCCTGGTTATGTTTGGGTTAGTTCTGGTATTTGCAATCATTTGGCTCGTACTTTCGCATTTTTCGCATACTTGTTGGCAAGATCCTGGGCTTTTTTTGGTTTGGATCACGTAGTAATGTGGTACCATACTGAAACAGTCAATTAAACCTGGTCCCGATTAATATTTTAGAGGATAACGCCGGTTATGTCTGGGTTAGGTCTGGTATTTGCCCTCATCTGGCTCGTACTTTCGCATTTTTCGCATACTTGTTGGCTAAATCTTCGCCTTTTTCTGGTTTGGCTCACTTAGTAATGCGGTACCACACCGAAATTGCTAACTACACCTGGTTGCGATTAATATTTTAGAGGATAACGCCGGTTATGTCTCGGTTAGGTCTGGGATTTGCCCTCATCTGGCTCGTACTTTCGCATTTATCGCATACTTGTTGGACTGATCCTGGCCTTTTTCTTGCTTGGATCACGTAGTAATTTGGTACCACACTGAAACAGCCAATTAAACCTGGTTCCGAGTAATTTTTTAGAGGATAACGCCGGTTATGTCCGGGTTAGGTCTGGGATTTGCCGTCTTCTTGCTCGTGCCTTCGTATTTTTCGAATACTTGTTGGCCAGATCCTGGGTTTTTTCTGGTTTGGATCCCGTCGTAATGTGGTTCCACACCGAAGCAGTCAATTAAACCTGGCTGCGATTAATATTTTAGAGGATAACGCCGGTTATGGCTCGGTTAGGTCAGGGATTTGCCCTTTTCTGGCTCGTACCTTCGCATTTTTCGCTTACTTGTTGGCAAGATCCTGGGCTTTTTTTGGTTTGGATCACGTAGTAATGTGGTACCACACTGAAACAGTCAATAAAAGCTGGTTCCGAATAGTATTTTAGAGGATAGCGCAGGTTACGTCTGGGTTAGTTCTGGTATTTGCAATCATCTGGCTCATACTTTCGCGTTTTTCGCATACTTGTTTGCCAGATCCTGGGTTTTTTCTGGTTTGGAACCCGTAGTAATGAAGTTCCACACTGAAACAGTCAATTAAACCTGGTTGCGATTAATATTTTAGAGGTTAACGCCGGTTATGTCTCGGGTAGGTCTGGGATTTGCCGTCATCTAGCTCGTATTTTCGCGTTTTTCGCATACTTGTTGGCCAGATCCTGGGTTTTTTTCTGGTTTGGATCACGTAGTAATGAAGTTCCACACTGAAACAGTCAATTAAACCTGGTTCCGATTAATATTTTAGAGGATAACGCTGGTTATGTCTGGGTTAGTTCTGTTATTTGCAATCATCTGGCTGATATTTTCGCAATTTTCGCCTACTTGTTGGCCAGGTCTTGGGTTTTTTGTGGTTTGGATCCCGTCGTAATGTCGTTCCACACCGAAGCAGTCAATTAAACCTGGTTGCGATGAATGTTTTGGAGGATAACGCTCTTTATGTTTGGGTTAGTTCTGGTATTTGCAATCATCTGGCTCGTACTTTCGCATTTTTCGCATACTTGTTGGCAAGATCCTGGGCTTTTTTTGGTTCGGATCACGTAGTAATGTGGTACCACACTGAAACAGTCAATAAAAGCTGGTTCCGAATAGCATTTTAGAGGATAACGCTGGTTACGTCTGGGTTAGTTCTGGTATTTGCAATCATCTGGCTCATACTTTCGCGTTTTTCGCATACTTGTTGGCCAGATTTTGGGTTTTTTCTGGTTTGGATCCCGTAGTAATGAAGTTCCACACCGAAACAGTCAATTAAACCTTGTTGCGATTAATATTTAGAGGATAACGCCGGTTATGTCTCGCGTGGGTCTGGGATTTGCCGTCACCTGGCTCGTATTTGCATTTTTCGCATACATGTTGGCCAGATCCTGGGCTTTTTTTGGTTTGGATCACGTAGTAATGTGGTACCACACTGAAACAGTCAATAAAAGCTGGTTCCGAATAGTATTTTAGAGGATAGCGCAGGTTACGTCTGGGTTAGTTCTGGTATTTGCAATCATCTGGCTCATACTTTCGCGTTTTTCGCATACTTGTTTGCCAGATCCTGGGTTTTTTCTGGTTTGGATCCCGTAGTAATGAAGTTCCACACCGAAACAGTCAATTAAACCTGGTTGCGATTAATATTTTAGCGGATAACGCCGGTTATGTCTCGGGTAGGTCTGGGATTTGCCGTCATCTGGCTCGTGTTTTCGCATTTCTCGCATACTTGTTGGCCAGATCCTGGCCTTTTCCTGGCTTGGACCACGTAGTAATGTGGTATCACACTGAAACAGTCAATTAAACCTGGTTGCGATTAATATTGTAGAGGTTAACGCTGGTTATGTCTCGGGTAGGTCTGGGATTTGCCGTCATCTAGCTCGTATTTTCGCGTTTTTCGCATACTTGTTGGCCACATCCTGGGTTTTTTTCTGGTTTGGATCACGTAGTAATGAAGTTCCACACTGAAACAGTCAATTAAACTTGATTCCGATTAATATTTTAGAGGATAACGCTGGTTATGTCTGGGTTAGTTCTGTTATTTGCAATCATCTGGCTCATATTTTCGCAATTTTCGCCTACTTGTTGGCCAGATCTTGGGTTTTTTGTGGTTTGGATCCCGTCGTAATGTCGTTCCACACCGAAGCAGTCAATTAAACCTGGTTGCGATGAATGTTTTGGAGGATAACGCTGGTTATGTTTGGGTTAGTTCTAGTATTTGCAATCATCTGGCTCGTACTTTCGCATTTTTCGCATACTTGTTGGCAAGATCCTGGGCTTTTTTTGGTTTGGATCACGTAGTAATGTGGTACCACACTGAAACAGTCAATAAAAGCTGGTTCCGAATAGCATTTTAGAGGATAACGCAGGTTACGTCTCGGTTAGTTCTGGTATTTGCAATCATCTGGCTCATACTTTCGCGTTTTTCGCATACTTGTTGGCCAGATTTTGGGTTTTTTCTGGTTTGGATTCCGTAGTAATGAAGTTCCACACCGAAACAGTCAATTAAACCTTGTTGCGATTAATATTTAGAGGATAACGCCGGTTATGTCTCGCGTGGGTCTGGGATTTGCCGTCACCTGGCTCGTATTCGCATTTTTCGCATACATGTTGGCCAGATTCTGGGCTTTTTTTGGTTTGGATCACGTAGTAATGTGGTACCACACTGAAACAGTCAATAAAAGCTGGTTCCGAATAGTATTTTAGAGGATAACGCAGGTTACGTCTGGGTTAGTTCTGGTATTTGCAATCATCTGGCTCATACTTTCGCATTTTTCGCATACTTGTTGGCCAGACCCTGGCCTTTTTCTGGCTTGGACCACGTAGTAATGTGGTACCACACTGAAACAGTCAATTAAACCTGGTGGCGATTAATATTTTAGAGGATAACGCCGGTTATGTCTCGGTTAGGTCTGGAATTTGCCCTCATCTGGCTCGTACTTTCGCATTTTTCGCATACTTGTTGGCTAAATCTTCGCCTTTTTCTGGTTTGGCTCACTTAGTAATGCGGTACCACACCGAAATTGCTAACTACACCTGGTTGCGATTAATATTTTAGAGGATAACGCCGGTTATGTCTCGGTTAGGTCTGGGATTTGCCCTCATCTGGCTCATACTTTCGCGTTTTTCGCATACTTGTTGGCCAGATCTTGGGTTTTTTCTGGTTTGGATCCCGTAGTAATGAAGTTCCACACCGAAACAGTCAATTAAACCTGGTTGCGATTAATATTTTAGAGGATCACGCCGGTTGTGTCTCACGTGGGTCTGGGATTTGCCGTCACCTGGCTCGTATTCGCATTTTTCGCATACATGTTGGCCAGATCCTGGGCTTTTTTTGGTTTGGATCACGTAGTAATGTGGTGCCACACTGAAACAGTCAATAAAAGCTGGTTCCGAGTAGTATTTTAGAGGATAACGCAGGTTACGTCTGGGTTAGTTCTGGTATTTGCCCTCATCTGGCTCGTACTTTCGCATTTTTCGCATACATGTAGGCAGGATCCTGGCCTTTTTCTGGGTTTGGATCACGTAGTAATGCGGTACCACACCGAAACAGTCAATTAAACCTGGTCCCGATTAATATTTTAGAGGATAACGCCGGTTATGTCTGGGTTAGGTCTGGTATTTGCCCTCATCTGGCTCGTACTTTCGCGTTTTTCGCATACTTGTTGGCAAGATCCTGGGCTTTTTTTGGTTTGGATCACGTAGTAATGAAGTTCCACACCGAAACAGTCAACTAAACCTGGTTGCGATTAATATTTTACCGGATAACGCCGGTTATGTCTCGGGTAGGTCTAGGATTTGCCGTCATCTGGCTCGTATTTTCGAATTTCTCGCATACTTGTTGGCCAGATCCTGGCCTTTTCCTGGCTTGGACCACGTAGTAATGTGGTATCACACTGAAACAGTCAATTAAACCTGGTTGCGATTAATATTTTAGAGGATAACGCCGGTTATGTCTCGGGTAGGTCTGGGATTTGCCGTCATCTAGCTCGTATTTTCGCGTTTTTCGCCTACTTGTTGGCCAGATCCTGGACTTTTTTCTGGTTTTGATCACGTAGTAATGAAGTTCCACACTGAAACAGTCAATTAAACCTGGTTCCGGTTAGTATTTTAGAGGATAACGCCGGTTATGTCTGGGTTAGGTCTGGTATTTGCCCTCATCTGGCTCGTTCTTTCGCATTTCTCGCAAACTTGTTGGCCAGATCCTGGCCTTTTTCTGGATTGGATCACGTGGTAATGCGGTACCACACCGAAACAGTCAAGTAAACCTGGTTGCGATTAATATTTTAGAGTATAACGCCGGTTATGTCTGGGTTAGGTCTGGTATTTGCCCTCATCTGGCTCGTACTTTCGCATTTTTCGCTTACTTGTTGGCCAGATCCTGGCCTTTTTCTGGCTTGGACCACGTAGTAATGAGGTACCTCACTGAGACAGTCAATTAAACCTGGTTCCGATTAATACTTTAGAGGATAACGCAGGTTACGTCTGGGTTAGTTCTGGTATTTGCAATCATCTGGCTCATACTTTCGCGTTTTTCGCGTACTTGTTGGCCAGTTCCACGGCTTTTTTTGGTTTGGATCACGTAGTAATTTGGTACCACACTGAAACAGTCAATTAAACCTGGTTCCGATTAATTTTTTAGAGGATAACGCCGGTTATGTCTGGGTTAGGTCTGGGATTTGCCGTCATCTTGCTCGTGCTTTCGTATTTTTCGCATACTTGTTGGCCAGATCCTGGGTTTTTTGGTTTGGAACCCGTCGTAATGTGGTTCCACACCGAAGTAGTCAATTAAACCTGGTTGCGATTAATATTTTAGAGGATAACGCCGGTTATGGCTCGGTTAGGTCAGGGATTGGCCCTCATCTGGCTCGTACTTTCGCATTTTTCGCATACTTGTTGGCCAGATCGTGGCCTTTTTCTGGTTTGGATCCCGTAGTAACGAGGTTCCACACCGAAACAGTCAATTAAACGTGGTTGCGGTTAATATTTTAGAGGATAACGCCGGTTATGTCTCGGGTAGGTCTGGGATTTGCCGTCATCTGGCTCGTATTTTCGCATTTTTCGCAAACTTGTTGGCCAGATCCTGGCCTTTTTCTGGTTTGGATCCCGTAGTAATGTGGATCCACACCGAAACAGACAATTAAACCTGGTTGCGATGAATATTTTGGAGGATAACGCTGGTTATGTTTGAGTTAGTTCTGGTATTTGCAATCATCTGGCTCGTACTTTCGCATTTCTCGCATACTTGTTGGCCAGATCCTGGCCTTTTTCTGGCTTGGACCACGTAGTAATATGGTACCACACTGAAACAGTCAATTAAACCTGGTTCCGATTAATATTTTAGAGAATAACGCCGGTTATGTCTGGGTTAGGTCTGGTATTTGCCCTCATCTGGCTCGTACTTTCGCATTTTTCGCATACTTGTTGACGAGATTCTGGGCTTTTTTTAGTTTGGATCACGTAGTAATGTGGTACCACACTGAAACAGTCAATTAAACCTGGTCCGATTAATATTTTAGAGGATAACGCCGGTTATGTCTGGGTTAGGTCTGGTATTTGCCCTCATCTGGCTCGTACTTTCGCATTTTTCGCATACTTGTTGACGAGATTCTGGGCTTTTTTTAGTTTGGATCACGTAGTAATGTGGTACCACACTGAAACAGTCAAGTAAACCTGGTTGCGATTAATATTTTAGAGGATAACGCCGGTTATGTCTCGGTTAGGTCTGGTATTTGCCCTCATCTGGCTCGTACTTTCGCATATTTCGCATACTTGTTGGCAAGATCCTGGGTTTTTTTTGGTTTGGATCACGTAGTAATGTGGTACCACACTGAAACAGTCAATCAAACCTGGTCCCGATTAATATTTTAGAGGATAACGTCGGTTATGTCTGAGTTAGGTCTGGTAATTGCCCTCATCTGGCTCGTACTTTCGCATTTTTCGCATACTTGTAGGCAAGATCCTGGCCTTTTTCTGATTTGGATCACGTAGTAATGCGGTACCACACCGAAACAGTCAATTAAACCTGGTAGCGATTAATTTTTTAGAGGATAACGTCGGTTATGTCTGGGTTAGGTCTGGGATTTGCCGTCATCTTGCTCGTGCTTTCGTATTTCTCGCATACTTGTTGGCCAGATCCTGGGTTTTTTGTGGTTTGGATCCCGTCGTAATGTCGTTCCACACCGAAGCAGTCAATTAAACCTGGTTGCGATGAATATTTTGGAGGATAACGCTGGTTATGTTTTGGTTAGTTCAGGTATTTGCAATCATCTGGCTCGTAGCTTCGCATTTTTCGCTTACTTGTTGGCAAGATCCTGGGCTTTTTTTGGTTTGGATCACGTAGTAATGTGGTACCACACTGAAACAGTCAATAAAAGCTGGTTCCGAATAGTATTTTAGAGGATAGCGCAGGTTACGTCTGGGTTAGTTCTGGTATTTGCAATCATCTGGCTCATACTTTCACGTTTTTCGCATACTTGTTGGCCAGATTTTGGGTTTTTTCTGGTTTGGATCCCGTAGAAATGAAGTCCCACACCGAAACAGTCAATTAAACCTTGTTGCGATTAATATTTTAGAGGATAACGCCGGTTATGTCTCGCGTGGGTCTGGGATTTGCCGTCACCTGGCTCGTATTCGCATTTTTCGCATACATGTTGGCCAGATCCTGGGCTTTTTTTGGTTTGGATCACGTAGTAATGTAGTACCACACTGAAACAGTCAATAAAAGCTGGTTCCGAATAGTATTTTAGAGGATAACGCAGGTTACGTCTGGGTTAGTTCTGGTATTTGCAATCATCTGGCTCATACTTTCGCATTTTTCTCACACTTGTTGGCCAGACCCTGGCCTTTTTCTGGCTTGGACCACGTAGTAATGTGGTACCACACTGAAACAGTCAATTAAACCTGGTGGCGATTAATATTTTAGAGGATAACGCCGGTTATGTCTGGGTTATGTCTGGAATTTGCCCTCATCTGGCTCGTACTTTCGCATTTTTCACATACTTGTTGGCTAAATCCTCGCCTTTTTCTGGTTTGGCTCACTTAGTAATGCGGTACCACACCGAAATTGCTAACTACACCTGGTTGCGATTAATATTTTAGAGGATAACGCCGGTTATGTCTCGGTTAGGTCTGGTATTTGCCCTCATCCGGCTCGTACTTTCGCATTTCTCGCATTCTTGTTGGCCAGATCCTGGCCTTTTCCTGGTTTAGATCACGTAGTAATGCGGTACCACACCGAAGCAGTCAATTAATCCTGGTTGCGATTAATATTTTAGAGGATAACGCCGGTTATGTCTCGGTTAGGTCTGGGATTTGCCCTCATCTGTCTCGTACTTTCGCATTTTTCGCATACTTGTTGGCCAGATCCTGGCATTTTTCTGGCTTGGACCACGTAGTAATTTGGTACCACACTGAAACAGTCAATTAAACCTGGTTCCTATTAATATTTTAAAGGATAACTCCGGTTATGTCTGGGTTAGGTCTGGTATTTGCCCTCATCTGGCTTGTACTTTCGCATTTTTCGGATACTTGTTGGCCAGATACTGGCCTTTTTCTGGTTTCGATCACATAGTAATGCGGTACCACACCGAAACAGTCAATTAAACCTGGTTGCGATTAATAGTTTAGAGGATAACGCCGGTTATGTCTCGGTTAGGTCTGGGATTTGCCCTCATCTGGCACGTACTTTCGCATTTCTCGCATACTTGTTGGCCAGATCCTGGGCTTTTTCTGGCTTGGACCACGTAGTAATTTGGTACCACACTGAAACAGTCAATTAAACCTGGTTCCTATTAATATTTTAAAGGATAACGCCGGTTATGTTTGGGTTAGGTCTGGTATTTGCCCTCATCTGGCTCGTACTTTCGCATTTTTCGCATACTTGTTGGCCAGATCATGGCCTTTTTCTGGTTCGGATCACGTAGTAATGTAGTATCACACCGAACAGGCAATTGAACCTGGTTGCGATTAATATTTTAGAGGATAACGCCGGTTATGTCCCGGTTAGGTCTGGGATTTGCCCTCATCTGGCTCGTACTTTCGCACTTTTCGCATACTTGTTGGCCAGATCCTGTCCTTTTTCTGGCTTGGACCAAGTAGTAATGTGGGACCACACTCAAACAGTCAATTAAACCTGGTCCCGATTAATATTTTAGAGGATAACGTCGGTTATGTCTGAGTTAGGTCTGGTAATTGCCCTCATCTGGCTCGTACTTTCGCATTTTTCGCATACTTGTAGGCAAGATCCTGGCCTTTTTCTGATTTGGATCACGTAGTAATGCGGTACCACACCGAAACAGTCAATTAAACCTGGTAGCGATTAATTTTTTAGAGGATAACGTCGGTTATGTCTGGGTTAGGTCTGGGATTTGCCGTCATCTTGCTCGTGCTTTCGTATTTCTCGCATACTTGTTGGCCAGATCCTGGGTTTTTTGTGGTTTGGATCCCGTCGTAATGTCGTTCCACACCGAAGCAGTCAATTAAACCTGGTTGCGATGAATATTTTGGAGGATAACGCTGGTTATGTTTTGGTTAGTTCAGGTATTTGCAATCATCTGGCTCGTAGCTTCGCATTTTTCGCTTACTTGTTGGCAAGATCCTGGGCTTTTTTTGGTTTGGATCACGTAGTAATGTGGTACCACACTGAAACAGTCAATAAAAGCTGGTTCCGAATAGTATTTTAGAGGATAGCGCAGGTTACGTCTGGGTTAGTTCTGGTATTTGCAATCATCTGGCTCATACTTTCACGTTTTTCGCATACTTGTTGGCCAGATTTTGGGTTTTTTCTGGTTTGGATCCCGTAGAAATGAAGTCCCACACCGAAACAGTCAATTAAACCTTGTTGCGATTAATATTTTAGAGGATAACGCCGGTTATGTCTCGCGTGGGTCTGGGATTTGCCGTCACCTGGCTCGTATTCGCATTTTTCGCATACATGTTGGCCAGATCCTGGGCTTTTTTTGGTTTGGATCACGTAGTAATGTAGTACCACACTGAAACAGTCAATAAAAGCTGGTTCCGAATAGTATTTTAGAGGATAACGCAGGTTACGTCTGGGTTAGTTCTGGTATTTGCAATCATCTGGCTCATACTTTCGCATTTTTCTCACACTTGTTGGCCAGACCCTGGCCTTTTTCTGGCTTGGACCACGTAGTAATGTGGTACCACACTGAAACAGTCAATTAAACCTGGTGGCGATTAATATTTTAGAGGATAACGCCGGTTATGTCTGGGTTATGTCTGGAATTTGCCCTCATCTGGCTCGTACTTTCGCATTTTTCACATACTTGTTGGCTAAATCCTCGCCTTTTTCTGGTTTGGCTCACTTAGTAATGCGGTACCACACCGAAATTGCTAACTACACCTGGTTGCGATTAATATTTTAGAGGATAACGCCGGTTATGTCTCGGTTAGGTCTGGTATTTGCCCTCATCCGGCTCGTACTTTCGCATTTCTCGCATTCTTGTTGGCCAGATCCTGGCCTTTTCCTGGTTTAGATCACGTAGTAATGCGGTACCACACCGAAGCAGTCAATTAATCCTGGTTGCGATTAATATTTTAGAGGATAACGCCGGTTATGTCTCGGTTAGGTCTGGGATTTGCCCTCATCTGTCTCGTACTTTCGCATTTTTCGCATACTTGTTGGCCAGATCCTGGCATTTTTCTGGCTTGGACCACGTAGTAATTTGGTACCACACTGAAACAGTCAATTAAACCTGGTTCCTATTAATATTTTAAAGGATAACTCCGGTTATGTCTGGGTTAGGTCTGGTATTTGCCCTCATCTGGCTTGTACTTTCGCATTTTTCGGATACTTGTTGGCCAGATACTGGCCTTTTCTGGTTTCGATCACATAGTAATGCGGTACCACACCGAAACAGTCAATTAAACCTGGTTGCGATTAATAGTTTAGAGGATAACGCCGGTTATGTCTCGGTTAGGTCTGGGATTTGCCCTCATCTGGCACGTACTTTCGCATTTCTCGCATACTTGTTGGCCAGATCCTGGGCTTTTTCTGGCTTGGACCACGTAGTAATTTGGTACCACACTGAAACAGTCAATTAAACCTGGTTCCTATTAATATTTTAAAGGATAACGCCGGTTATGTTTGGGTTAGGTCTGGTATTTGCCCTCATCTGGCTCGTACTTTCGCATTTTTCGCATACTTGTTGGCCAGATCATGGCCTTTTTCTGGTTCGGATCACGTAGTAATGTAGTATCACACCGAACAGGCAATTGAACCTGGTTGCGATTAATATTTTAGAGGATAACGCCGGTTATGTCCCGGTTAGGTCTGGGATTTGCCCTCATCTGGCTCGTACTTTCGCACTTTTCGCATACTTGTTGGCCAGATCCTGTCCTTTTTCTGGCTTGGACCAAGTAGTAATGTGGGACCACACTCAAACAGTCAATTAAACCTGGTTGCGATTAATATTTTAGAGGATAACGCTGTTAATGTCTGGGTTAGTTCTGGTATTTGCAATCATCTGCCTCGTACTTTCGCATTTTTCGCATACTTGTTGGCCAGATCCTGGGCCTTTTCTGCTTTGGATCACGTAGTAATGTGGTACCACACTGAAACAGTCAATAAAAGCTGGTTCCGATTAGTATTTGAGAGGATAACGCCGGTTATGTCTCGGTTAGGTCTGGGATTTGCCCTTATCTGGCTCGTACCTTCGCATTTTTCGCCTGCTTGTTGGCAAGATCCTGGGCTTTTTTTGGTTTGGATCACGTAGTAATGTGGTACCACACTGAAACAGTCAATAAAAGCTGCTCCCGGTTAGTATTTTGGAGGATAACGCTGGTTACGTCTGGGTTAGGTCTGGTATTTGCCCTCATCTGGCTCGTACTTTCGCATTTTTCGCATACTTGTTGGCCAGATCCTGGCCTTTTTAAGGTTTGGATCACGTTGTTACGCGGTACCACACCGAAACAGTCAATCAAACCTGGTTGCGATTAATGTTTTACAGGATAACGCCGCCTATGTCTCGGTTAGGTCTGGGATTTGCCCTGATCTGGCTCGAACCTTCGCATTTTGCGCCTGCTTGTTGGCAAGATCCTGGGCTTTTTCTGGTTTGGATCAGGTAGTAATGCGGTACCACACCGAAGCAGTCAATTTAACCTGGTTGCGATTAATATTTCAGAGGATAACGCTGGTTATGTCTCGGCTAGGTCTGGGATTTGCCCACATCTGGCTCGTAATTTCGCATTTTTCGCATACTTATTGGCCAGATCCTGGCCTTTTGCTAGCTTGGACCACGTAGTAATATGGTACCACACAGAAACAGTCAATAGAAGCTGGTTCCGAATAGTATTTTAGAGGATAACGCTGGTTATGTCTGGATTAGTTCTGGTATTTGCAACCATCTGGCTCATACTTTCGCGATTTCGCATACTTGTTGGCCAGATCCTGGGCTTCTTCTGGTTTGGATCACGTAGTAATGTGGTACCACACTGAAGCAGTCAATAAAAGCTGGTTCCGATTAGTATTTGAGAGGATAACGCTGGTTATGTCTGGGTTAGTTCTGGCATTTGCCCTCATCTGGCTCGTACCTTCGCATTTTTCGCCTACTTGTTGGCATGATCCTGAGCTTTTTCTGGTTTGGATCACGTTGTAATGCGGTACCACACCGTAACAGTCAATTAAACCTGGTTGCGATTAATATTTTGGAGGATAACGCCGGTTATGTCTCGGTTAGGTCTGGGATTTGCCCACATCTGGCTCGTACCTTCGCATTTTTCGCCTACTTGTTGGCAAGATCCTGGGCTTTTTTTGGATTGGTTCACGAAGTAATGTGGTACGACACTGAAACAGTCAATAAAAGCTGGTTCCGGTTAGTATTTTAGACGATAACACTGGTTATGTCTGGGTTAGTTCTGGTATTTGCCCTCGTCTGGCTCGTACTTTCGCATTTTTCGCATACTTGTTGGCCAGATCCTGGACTTTTTCTGGTTTGGATCACGTAGTAATGCGGTACCACACCGAAGCAGTCAATTAAACCTGGTTGCGATTAATATTTTAGAGGATAACGCCGGTAATGTCTGGTTTAGTTATGGTATTTGCAATCATCTGGCTCAAACTTTCGCAATTTTCGCTTACTTGTTGGCCAGATCTTGGGTTTCTTGTGGTTTGGATCCCGTCGTAATGTGGTTCCACACCGTAGCAGTCAATTAAACCTGGTTGCGATGAATATTTTGGAGAATAACCCTGGTTATGTTTGGGTTAGTTCGGGTATTTGCAATCATCTGGCTCGTACTTTCGCATTTTTCGCATACTTGTTGGCCAGATCCTGGGCTTTTTCTGCTTTGGATCACGTAGTAATGTGGTACCACACTGAAACAGTCAATAAAAGCTGGTTCCGATTAGTATTTGAGAGGATAACGCCGGTTATGTCTCGGTTAGGTCTGGGATTTGCCCTCATCTGGCTCGTACCTTCGCATTTTTCGCCTGCTTGTTGGCAAGATCCTGGGCTTTTTTTGGTTTGGATCACGTAGTAATGTGGTACGACACTGAAACAGTCAATAAAAGCTGCTCCCGATTAGTATTTTGGAGGATAACGCTGGTTACGTCTGGGTTAGGTCTGGTATTTGCCCACATCTGCCTCGTACTTTCGCATTTTTCGCATACTCGTTGGCCAGATCCTTGCCTTTTTCTGGCTTGGACCAAGTAGTAATGTGGGACCACACTCAAACAGTCAATTAAACCTGGTTGCGATTAATATTTTAGAGGATAACGCCGGTTATTTCTCGGTTAGGTCTGGGATTTGCCCTCATCTGGCTCGTACCTTCGCATTTTACGCCTACTTGTTGGCCAGATCCTGGCCTTTTTCTGGTTTGGATCACGTAGTAATGCGGTACCACACCGAAACAGTCAATTAAACCTGGTAGCGATTAATATTTTAGAGGACAACGCCGGTTATGTCTCGGTTGTGTCTGGGATTTCCCCTCATCTGGCTCGTACTTTCGCATTTTTCGCATACTTGTTGGCCAGACCCGGTCTTTTTCTGGGTTGGACCACGTAGTAATTTGGTACCACACAGAAGCAGTCAATTAAACCTGGTTGCGATTAATATTTTAGAGGATAACGCCGGTAATGTCTGGGTTAGTTCTGGTATTTGCAATCATCTGGCTCAAACTTTCGCAATTTTCGCTTACTTGTTGGCCAGATCTTGGGTTTTTTGTCGTTTGGAACCCGTCGTAATGTGGTTCCACACCGAAGCAGTCAATTAAACCTGGTTGCGGTGAATATTTTGGAGGATAACGTTGGTTATGTTTGGGTCAGATCTGGTATTTGCAATCATCTGGCTCGTACTTTCGAATTTTTCGCATACTTGTTGGCCGATCCCGGCCTTTTTCTGGTTTGGCTCACTTAGTAATGCGGTACCACACCGAAATTGCTAACTACACCTGGTTGCGATTAATATTTTAGAGGATAACGCCGGTTATGTCTCGGTTAGGTCTGGTATTTGCCCTCATCCGGCTCGTACTTTCGCATTTCTCGCATTCTTGTTGGCCAGATCCTGGCCTTTTCCTGGTTTAGATCACGTAGTAATGCGGTACCACACCGAAGCAGTCAATTAATCCTGGTTGCGATTAATATTTTAGAGGATAACGCCGGTTATGTCTCGGTTAGGTCTGGGATTTGCCCTCATCTGTCTCGTACTTTCGCATTTTTCGCATACTTGTTGGCCAGATCCTGGCATTTTTCTGGCTTGGACCACGTAGTAATTTGGTACCACACTGAAACAGTCAATTAAACCTGGTTCCTATTAATATTTTAAAGGATAACTCCGGTTATGTCTGGGTTAGGTCTGGTATTTGCCCTCATCTGGCTTGTACTTTCGCATTTTTCGGATACTTGTTGGCCAGATACTGGCCTTTTTCTGGTTTCGATCACATAGTAATGCGGTACCACACCGAAACAGTCAATTAAACCTGGTTGCGATTAATAGTTTAGAGGATAACGCCGGTTATGTCTCGGTTAGGTCTGGGATTTGCCCTCATCTGGCACGTACTTTCGCATTTCTCGCATACTTGTTGGCCAGATCCTGGGCTTTTTCTGGCTTGGACCACGTAGTAATTTGGTACCACACTGAAACAGTCAATTAAACCTGGTTCCTATTAATATTTTAAAGGATAACGCCGGTTATGTTTGGGTTAGGTCCGGTATTTGCCCTCATCTGGCTCGTACTTTCGCATTTTTCGCATACTTGTTGGCCAGATCATGGCCTTTTTCTGGTTCGGATCACGTAGTAATGTAGTATCACACCGAACAGGCAATTGAACCTGGTTGCGATTAATATTATAGAGGATAACGCCGGTTATGTCCCGGTTAGGTCTGGGATTTGCCCTCATCTGGCTCGTACTTTCGCACTTTTCGCATACTTGTTGGCCAGATCCTGTCCTTTTTCTGGCTTGGACCAAGTAGTAATGTGGGACCACACTCAAACAGTCAATTAAACCTGGTTGCGATTAATATTTTAGAGGATAACGCTGTTAATGTCTGGGTTAGTTCTGGTATTTGCAATCATCTGCCTCGTACTTTCGCATTTTTCGCATACTTGTTGGCCAGATCCTGGGCCTTTTCTGCTTTGGATCACGTAGTAATGTGGTACCACACTGAAACAGTCAATAAAAGCTGGTTCCGATTAGTATTTGAGAGGATAACGCCGGTTATGTCTCGGTTAGGTCTGGGATTTGCCCTTATCTGGCTCGTACCTTCGCATTTTTCGCCTGCTTGTTGGCAAGATCCTGGGCTTTTTTTGGTTTGGATCACGTAGTAATGTGGTACCACACTGAAACAGTCAATAAAAGCTGCTCCCGGTTAGTATTTTGGAGGATAACGCTGGTTACGTCTGGGTTAGGTCTGGTATTTGCCCTCATCTGGCTCGTACTTTCGCATTTTTCGCATACTTGTTGGCCAGATCCTGGCCTTTTTAAGGTTTGGATCACGTTGTTACGCGGTACCACACCGAAACAGTCAATCAAACCTGGTTGCGATTAATGTTTTACAGGATAACGCCGGCTATGTCTCGGTTAGGTCTGGGATTTGCCCTGATCTGGCTCGAACCTTCGCATTTTGCGCCTGCTTGTTGGCAAGATCCTGGGCTTTTTCTGGTTTGGATCAGGTAGTAATGCGGTACCACACCGAAGCAGTCAATTTAACCTGGTTGCGATTAATATTTCAGAGGATAACGCTGGTTATGTCTCGGCTAGGTCTGGGATTTGCCCACATCTGGCTCGTAATTTCGCATTTTTCGCATACTTATTGGCCAGATCCTGGCCTTTTGCTAGCTTGGACCACGTAGTAATATGGTACCACACAGAAACAGTCAATAGAAACTGGTTCCGAATAGTATTTTAGAGGATAACGCTGGTTATGTCTGGATTAGTTCTGGTATTTGCAACCATCTGGCTCATACTTTCGCGATTTCGCATACTTGTTGGCCAGATCCTGGGCTTCTTCTGGTTTGGATCACGTAGTAATGTGGTACCACACTGAAGCAGTCAATAAAAGCTGGTTCCGATTAGTATTTGAGAGGATAACGCTGGTTATGTCTGGGTTAGTTCTGGCATTTGCCCTCATCTGGCTCGTACCTTCGCATTTTTCGCCTACTTGTTGGCATGATCCTGAGCTTTTTCTGGTTTGGATCACGTTGTAATGCGGTACCACACCGTAACAGTCAATTAAACCTGGTTGCGATTAATATTTTAGAGGATAACGCCGGTAATGTCTGGTTTAGTTATGGTATTTGCAATCATCTGGCTCAAACTTTCGCAATTTTCGCTTACTTGTTGGCCAGATCTTGGGTTTCTTGTGGTTTGGATCCCGTCGTAATGTGGTTCCACACCGTAGCAGTCAATTAAACCTGGTTGCGATGAATATTTTGGAGAATAACCCTGGTTATGTTTGGGTTAGTTCGGGTATTTGCAATCATCTGGCTCGTACTTTCGCATTTTTCGCATACTTGTTGGCCAGATCCTGGGCTTTTTCTGCTTTGGATCACGTAGTAATGTGGTACCACACTGAAACAGTCAATAAAAGCTGGTTCCGATTAGTATTTGAGAGGATAACGCCGGTTATGTCTCGGTTAGGTCTGGGATTTGCCCTCATCTGGCTCGTACCTTCGCATTTTTCGCCTGCTTGTTGGCAAGATCCTGGGCTTTTTTTGGTTTGGATCACGTAGTAATGTGGTACGACACTGAAACAGTCAATAAAAGCTGCTCCCGATTAGTATTTTGGAGGATAACGCTGGTTACGTCTGGGTTAGGTCTGGTATTTGCCCACATCTGCCTCGTACTTTCGCATTTTTCGCATACTCGTTGGCCAGATCCTTGCCTTTTTCTGGCTTGGACCAAGTAGTAATGTGGGACCACACTCAAACAGTCAATTAAACCTGGTTGCGATTAATATTTTAGAGGATAACGCCGGTTATTTCTCGGTTAGGTCTGGGATTTGCCCTCATCTGGCTCGTACCTTCGCATTTTACGCCTACTTGTTGGCCAGATCCTGGCCTTTTTCTGGTTTGGATCACGTAGTAATGCGGTACCACACCGAAACAGTCAATTAAACCTGGTAGCGATTAATATTTTAGAGGACAACGCCGGTTATGTCTCGGTTGTGTCTGGGATTTCCCCTCATCTGGCTCGTACTTTCGCATTTTTCGCATACTTGTTGGCCAGACCCGGTCTTTTTCTGGGTTGGACCACGTAGTAATTTGGTACCACACAGAAGCAGTCAATTAAACCTGGTTGCGATTAATATTTTAGAGGATAACGCCGGTAATGTCTGGGTTAGTTCTGGTATTTGCAATCATCTGGCTCAAACTTTCGCAATTTTCGCTTACTTGTTGGCCAGATCTTGGGTTTTTTGTCGTTTGGAACCCGTCGTAATGTGGTTCCACACCGAAGCAGTCAATTAAACCTGGTTGCGGTGAATATTTTGGAGGATAACGTTGGTTATGTTTGGGTCAGATCTGGTATTTGCAATCATCTGGCTCGTACTTTCGAATTTTTCGCATACTTGTTGGCCGATCCCGGCCTTTTTCTGGTTTGGATCACGTAGTAATGCGGTACCACACCGAAATTGTCAACTACACCTGGTTGCGATTAATATTTCAGAGGATAACGCCGGTTATGTCTCGGTTAGGTCTGGGATTTCCCGTCATCTGGGTCGTACTTTAGCGTTTTTCGCATAGTTGTTGGCCAGATCCTGGCTTTTTTCTGGGTTGGATCACGTTGTAACGCGGTACCACACCGAAAGTCAATTAAACCCGGTTGCGATTAATATTTTAGAGGATAACGCCGGTTATGTCTAGGTTAGGTCTGGTATTTGCCCTCATCTGGCTCGTACTTTCGCATTTTTCGCCTACTTGTTCGACAGATCCTGGCCTTTTTCTGGCTTGGATCACGTAGTAATGCGGTACGACACCTAAACAGTCAATTAAACCAGGTTGCGATTAATATTTTAGAGGATAACGCCGGTTATGTCTCGGTTAGGTCTGGGATTTGCCCACATCTGTCACGTACTTTCGCATTTCTCGCGTACTTGTTGGTCAGATCCTGGGCTTTTTCTGGTTTGGATCACGTAGTAATATGGTACCACACAGAAACAGTCCATAAAAGCTGGTTCCGAATAGTATTCTAGAGGATAACGCTGGTTATGTCTGGCTTAGTTCTGGTATTTGCAACAATCTGGCTCATACATTCGCGATGTCGCATACTTGTTTGCCAGATCCTGGTTTTTTTCTGGTTTGGATCCCGTAGTAATGAGTTTCCACACCGAAACAGTCAATTAAACCTGGTTGCGATTAATATTTTAGAGGATAACGCCGGTTATGTCTCGATTAGGCCTGGGATTTGCCCTCATCTTGCTCGTGCCTTCGTTTTTTTCGCATACTTCTTGGCCAGATCTTGGGTTTCTTGTGGTTTGGATCCCGCCGTAATGTGGTTCCACACCGAAGCAGTCAATTAAACCTGGTTACGATGAATATTTTGGAGGATAACGCTGGTTATGTTTGGGTTAGTTCTGGTATTTGCAATCATCTGGCTCGAACTTTCGCATTTTTCGCATACTTGTTGGCAAGATCCAGGGCTTTTTTTGATTTGGATCACGTAGTAATGCGGCTCCACACCGTAACAGTCAATAAAAGCTGGTTCCGATTAGTATTTTAGAGGATAACGCTGGTTATGTCTGGGTTAGTTCTGGTATTTGCCCTCATCTGGCTCGTACTTTCGCATTTTTCGCATACTTGTTGGCCAGATCCTTGCCTTTTTCTGGCTTGGACCAAGTAGTAATGTGGGACCGCACTCAAACGGTCAATTAAACCTGGTTGCGATTAATATTTTAGAGGATAACGCTGGTTATGTCTGGGTTAGTTCTGGTATTTGCAATCATCTGGCTCGTACATTCGCATTTTTCGCCTACTTGTTGGCAAGAGCTTGGGCTTTTTCTGGTTTGGATCACGTAGTAATGCGGTACCACACCGTAACAGTCAATTAGACCTGGTTTCGATCAATATTTTAGAGGATAACGCAAGTTAGGTCTGGGATAGGTCTGGGATTTGCCCTCACCAGGCTCATACTTTCGCGTTTTTCACATACTTGTTGAACAGATCCTGGGCTTTTTCTGCTTTGGATCACGTAGTAATGTGGTACCACACTGAAACAGTCAATAAAAGCTGGTTGCGATTAATATTTTAGAGGATAACGACGGTTATTTCTCGGTTAGGTCTGGGATTTGCCCACATCTGTCACGTACATTCGCACTTTTCGCATTCTTGTTGGCCAGATCCTTGCCTTTTTCTGGCTTGGACCAAGTAGTAATGTGGGACCACACTCAAACAGTCAATTAAACCTGGTTGCGATTAATATTTTAGAGGATAACGCCGGTTATTTCTCGGTTAGGTCTGGGATTTGCCCACATCTGTCACGTACATTCGCACTTTTGGCATTCTTGTTGGCCAGATCCCGGCCATTTTCTGGTCTGTATCACGTAGTAATGCGGTACCACACCGAAACAGTCAGTTAAACCTGGTTGCGATTAATATTTAGGAGGATAACGCCGGTTATGTCTGGGTTAGTTCGGGTATTTGGAATCATCTGGCTCGTACTTTCGCATTTTTCGCATACTTGTTGGACAGATCCTGGGCTTTTTCTGCTTTGGATCACGTAGTAATTTGGTACCACACGGAAACAGTCAATAAAAGCTGGTTGCTATTAGTATTTTAGAGGATAACGCTGGTTATGTCTGGGTTAGTTCTGGTATTTGCAATCATCTGGCTCGTTCCTTCGCATTTTCGCCTAATTGTTGGCAAGATCCTGGGCTTTTTCGGGTTTGGATCACGTAGTAATGCGGTACCACACTGTAACAGTCAATTAAACCTGGTTGCGATTAATATTTTAGAGGATAACGCCGGCTATTTCTCGGTTAGGTCTGTGATTTGTCCTCATCTGTCATGTACCTTCGCATTTTTCGCATACTTGTTGGCCAGATACTGGCCTTCTTCTAGGCCGTGTCACGTAGTAATGCGGTACCACACCGAAACGGTCAATTAAACCTGGTTGCGATTAATATTTTAAAGGATAACGCTGGTTATGTCTGGGTTAGTTCTGGTATTTGCATTCATCTGTCTCATACTTTCGCAATTTTCGCGTACTTGTTGGCCAGATCTTGGGTTTTTTGTGGTTTGGATCCCGTCGTAATGCGGCTCGACACCGAAGCAGTCAATAAAACCTGGTTGCGATGAATATTTTGGAGGATAACGCTGCTGTGTTCGGGTTAGTTCTGGTATTTGCAATCATCTGGCTCGTACTTTCGCATTATTCGCATACTTGTAGGCCAGATCCTGGCCTTAATCTGGTTTGTATCACGTAGTAACGCGGTACCACAACGAAACAGTCAATTAAACCTGGTTGCGATTAATATTTTAGAGGATAACGCCGGTTATGTCTCGGTTAAGTCTGGGATTTGCCATCATCTGTCTCCTACTTTCGCATTATTCGCATACTTGTAGGCCAGATCCTGGCCTTAATCTGGTTTGTATCACGTAGTATTGCGGTGCCACACCGTAACAGTCAATTAAACCTGGTTGCGATTAATATTTTGGAGGATAACGCCGGTTATGTCTCGGTTAGTTCTGGGATTTGCCCTCATCTGGCTCGTACCTTCGCATTTTTCGCCTACTTGTTGGCAAGATCCTTGGCTTTTTCTGGTTTGGATCACGTAGTAATGAGGCTCCACACCGAAACAGTCAATTAAACCTGGTTGCGATTAATATTTTAGAGGATAACGCCGGTTATGTCTCGGTTAGGTCTGGAATTTGGCCTCATCTGTGTCGTGCTTTCGTAATTTTCGCATACTTGTTGGCCAGATCCAGGGCTTTTTCTGGTTTGTATCCCGTCGTAATGTGGTACCACACCGAAACAGTCAATTAAACCTGGTTGCGGTTAACGTTTTGGAGGATAACGCCCGTTATGTCTCGGTTAGGTCTGGGATTTGCCCTCATCTTGCTCGTGCTTTCGTATTTTTCGCCTACTTGTTGGCAAGATCCTTGGCTTTTTCTGGTTTGTATCTCGTCGAAATGTGGTTCCACACCGAAACAATCAATTAATCCTGGTTGCGATTAATATTTTAGAGGATAACGCAGGTTATGTCTGGGTTAGTTCTGGTGTTTGCAATCATCTGGCTCGTACCTTCGCATTTTCCGCCTACTTGTTGGTAAGATCCTGGGCTTCTTCTGGTTTGGATCACGTAGTAATGCGGTACCACACCGTAACAGTCAATTAAACCTGGTTGCAATTAATATTTTGGAGGATAACGCCGGTTATGTCTGGGTTAGGTCTGGGATTTGCCCTTGTCTGGCTCGTACATTCGCATTTCTCGCATACTTGTTGGCCAGATCCTGGGCTATTTCTGGTTTGGATCACGTAGTAATGCGGTACCACACCGAAGCAGTCAATTAAACCTGGTTGCGATGAACATTTTGGAGGATAACGCTGGTTATGTTTGGGTTAGTCCTGGTATTTGCAATCATCTGGCTCGTACTTTCACATTTTTCGCATACTGGTTGGCCAGTTCCTGGGCTTTTTCTGGTTTGGATCACGTAGTCATGTGGTGCCACACTGAAGCAGTCAATAAAAGCTGCTTCCGATTAGTATTTTAGAGGATAACGCTGGTTATGTCTGGGTTAGTTCTGGTATTTGCAATCATCAGGCTCGTACCTTCGCATTTTTCGCCTACTTGTTGGCAAGATCCTGGGCTTTTTCTGGTTTGGGTCACGTAGTAATACGGTACCGCACCGTCACAGTCAATTAAACCTGGTCGCGATTAATATTTTGGAGGATAGCGCCGGTTATGTCTGGGTTAGGTCTGGGATTTGCCCTTGTCTGGCTCGTACATTCGCATTTTTCGCATACCTGTTTGCCAGATCGTGGCCTTTTTCCGTCTTGGACCACGTAGTAATGTGGTACCACACCGAAATAGTCAATAGAAGCTGGTTGCGATTAATATGTTAGAGGATAACGCAGGTTATGTCTGGGTTAGGTCTGGTAATTGCCCACATCTGGCTCGTACTTTCTCATTTTTCGCATACTTTTTGGCGTGATCCCGGCCTTTTTCTGGTTTGGATCACGTAGCAATGTGGTGCCACACTGAAACAGTCAATAAAAGCTGGTTTCGATTAGTATTTTAGAGGATAACGCTGGTTATGTCTGGGTTAGTTCTGGTATTTGCAATCATCTGGCTCGTACCTTCGCATTTTTCGCCTACTTGTTGGCTAGATCGTGGGCTTTTTCTGGTTTGGATCACGTAGCAATGTGGTACCACACCGAAGCAGTCAATTAAACCTGGTTGCGATTAATATTTTAGAGGATGACGCTGGTTATGTATCGGTGAGGTCTGGGATTTGCCCACATCTGGCTCGTACTTTCGCATTTCTCGCATACTTGTTGGCCAGATCCCGGCCTTTTTCTGGTTTGGATCACGTACTAATGCGGTACCAGGCCGAAACAGTTAATTAAACCTGGTTGCGATTAATATTTTAGAGGATAACGCCGGTTATGTCTCGGTTAGGCCTGGGATTTGCCCTCATCTGGTGCGCACTTTCGCATTTTTCGCATACATGTTGGCCAGATCCTGGGCTTTTTCTGGTTTGGATCACGTAGTAATGTGGTTGTACACCGAAGCAGTCAATTAAGCCTGGTTGCGATTAATATTTTAGAGGATAACGCCGGTTATGTCTAGGTTAGGTCTGGTATTTGCCCTCATCTGGCTCGTACTTTCGCCTTTTTCGCATACTTGTTGGCCAGATCCCGGCATTTTTCTGGTTTGGATCACGTACTAATGCGGTACCAGACCGAAACAGTCAATTAATCCTGGTTGCGATTAATATTTTAGAGGATAACGCTGGTTATGTCTGGGTTAGGTCTGGGATTTGCCCTCATCTGTCTCGTACTTTCTCATTTTTCGCATACTTGTTGGCCAGATCCTGGCATTTTTCTGGTCTGTATCACGTAGTATTGCGGTACCACACCGAAACAGTCAATTAATCCTGGTTGCGATTAATATTTTAGAGGATAACGCCGGTTATGTCTCGGTTAGTTCTGGGATTTGTCCTCATCTGGCTAGTACCTTAGCATTTTTCGCCAACTTGTTTGCTAGATCCTGAGCTTTTCCTGGTTTGGATCCCGTAATTATGACGCTCCACACCGAAACAGTCAATTAAACCTGGGTCCGATTAATATTTTAGAGGATAACGCCGGTTATGTCTCGGTTAGGTCTGGGATTTGCCCTCATCTGGCTCGTACTTTCGCATTTTTCGCATACTTGTTGGCCACATCCTGGCCTTTTTTTGGCTTGGACCAAGTCGTAATGTGGGACCATACTCAAACAGTCAATTAAACCTGGTTGCGATTAATATTTTAGAGGATAACGCCGGTTATTTCAAGGTTAGGTCTGGGATTTGCCCTCATCTGGCTCGTACTTTCGCATTTTTCGCATACCTTTTTGCCAGATCGTGGCCCTTTTCCGGCTTGGACCACGTAGTAATGTGGTACCGCACCGAAGTAGTCAATAGAAGCTGGTTGCGATTAATATGTTAGAGGATAACGCCGGTTATGTCTGGGTTAGGTCTGGTAATTGCCCATATCTGGCTCGTACTTTCGCATTTTTCGCATACGTGTTGGCCAGATCCCGGCCTTTTTCTGGTTTGTATCACGTACTAATGGGATACCAGGCCGAAACAGTTAATGAAACCTTGTTGCGATTAATATCTTAGAGGACAACGCCGGTTATGTCTCGGTTAGGTCTGGTATATGCGCTCATCTGGCTCGTACTTTCGCATTTCTCGCATACTTGTTGACCAGATCCTGGCCTTTTTCTGGTTTGGATCACGTACTAATGCGGTACCACACCGAAGCAGTCAATTAAACCCGGTTTTGATTTTAGAGGATAACGCCGGTTATATCTCGGTTAGGTCTGGGATTTGCCCTCATCTGCCTCGTACCTTCGCATTTTTCGTATTCTTGTTGGCCAGATCCTGGCCTTTTTCTGGCTCGGACCACGTAGTAATGTGGTACCACACCGAAGCAGTCAATAGAAGCTGGTTGCAATTAATATTTTAGAGGATAACGCCGGTTATGTCTAGGTTAGGTCTGGGATTTGCCCCCATCTGGCTCGTACTTTCGCATTTCTCGCATACTTGTTGGCCAGATCGTGGCAATTTTCTGGCTTGGACCACGTAGTAATGTGGTACCACACCGAAACAGTCAATAGAAGCTGGTTGCGATTAATATTTTACAGGATAACGCTGGTTATGTCTGGGTTAATTCTGGTATTTGCAATCATCTGGCTCATACTTTCGCAATTTTCGCGTACTTGTTGGACAGATCTAGGGTTTTTTGTGGTTTGGATCCCGTCGTAATGTGGTTCCACACCGAAGCAGTCAATTAAACCTGGTTGCGATGAATATTTTGGAGGATAACGCTGGTTATGTTTGGGTTAGTTCTGGTATTTGCAATCATCTGGCTCGTACTTTCGCATTTTTCGCTAACTTGTTGGCCAGTTCCTGGGCTTTTTCTGGTTTGGATCACGTAGTAATGTGGTTCCACACCGAAACAGTCAATAAAAGGTGGTTCCTATTAGTATTTTAGAGGATAACGCTGGTTATGTCTGGGTTAGTTCTGGTATTTGCAATCATCTGGCTCGTACCTTCGCATTTTTCGCCTACTTGTTGGCTAGATCGTGGGCTTTTTCTGGTTTGGATCACGTAGTAATGCGGTCCCACACCGAAGCAGTCAATTAAACCTGGTTGCGATTAATATTTTAGGGGATAACGCTGGTTATGTCTGGGTTAGTTCTGGTATTTGCAACCATCTGGATCATACTTTCGAAATTTTCGCGAACTTGTTGGTCAGATCTTGGGTTTTTTCTGGCTTGGACCACGTAGTAATTCGGTATCACACTGAAACAGTCAATTAAACCTGGTTGCGATTAATATTTTAGAGGATAACGCCGGTTATGTCCCGGTTAGGTCTGGGATTTGGCCTCATCTGGCACGTACTTTCGCATTTCTCGCATACTTGTTGTCCAGATCCTGGCCTTTTTCTGGCTTGGACCACGTAGTGATGTGGTACCACACCGAAACAGTCAATTAAACCTGGTTGCGATTAATATGTTAGAGGATAACGCTGGTTATGTCTGGGTTAGTTCTGGTATATGCAATCATCTCGCTCATAGTTTCGCATTTTTTGCATTCTTGTGGGCCAGATCCTGTCCTTTTTCTGGCCCGGACCACGTAGTAATGTGGTACCACGCCGAAACAGGCAATTAAGCCTTGTTGCGATTAATATTTTACAGGATAACGCCGGTTATGTCTCGGTTAGGTCTGGTATTTGCCCACATCTGGCTCGTACTTTCGCATTTCTCGCATACTTGTTGACCAGATCCTGGCCTTTTCCTGGTTTAGATCACGTACTAATGCGGTACCAGACCGAAACAGCCAATTAAACCTGGGTTCGATTAATATTTTAGAGGATAACGCCGGTTATATCTCGGTTAGGTCTGGGATTTGTAATCATCTGGATCATACTTTCGCAATTTTCGCGTACTCGTTGGCCAGATCTTGGGTTTTTTGTGGTTTGGATCCCGTCGTAATGTGGTTTCTGGTTTTAATGTTAGAGGATAACGCTGGTTATGTCTGGGTTAGTTCTGGTATATGCAATCATCTCGCTCATAGTTTCGCATTTTTTGCATTCTTGTGGGCCAGATCCTGTCCTTTTTCTGGCCCGGACCACGTAGTAATGTGGTACCACGCCGAAACAGGCAATTAAGCCTTGTTGCGATTAATATTTTACAGGATAACGCCGGTTATGTCTCGGTTAGGTCTGGTATTTGCCCACATCTGGCTCGTACTTTCGCATTTCTCGCATACTTGTTGACCAGATCCTGGCCTTTTCCTGGTTTAGATCACGTACTAATGCGGTACCAGACCGAAACAGCCAATTAAACCTGGGTTCGATTAATATTTTAGAGGATAACGCCGGTTATATCTCGGTTAGGTCTGGGATTTGTAATCATCTGGATCATACTTTCGCAATTTTCGCGTACTCGTTGGCCAGATCTTGGGTTTTTTGTGGTTTGGATCCCGTCGTAATGTGGTTCCACACCGAAGCAGTCAATTAAACCTGGTTGCGATGAATATTTAGGAGGATACAGCCGGTTATGTCTCGGTTAGGTCAGGGATTTGCCCTCATCTGTCTCGTACTTTTCCATTTTTCGCATACTTGTTGGCCAGATCCTGGCATTTTTCTGGTCTGTATCACGTAGTATTGCGGCACCACACCGAAACAGTCAACTAAACCTGGTTGCGATTAATATTTTAGAGGATAACGCTGGTTATGTCTGGGTTAGTTCTGGTATTTGCAATCATCTGGATCATACTTTCGCAATTTTCGCGTACTCGTTGGTCAGATCTTGGGTTTTTTGTGGTTTGGATCCCGTCGTAATGTGGTTCCACACCGAAGCAGTCAATTAAACCTGGTTGCGATGAATATTTAGGAGGATAACGCCGGTTATGTCTCGGTTAGGTCAGGGATTTGCCCTCATCTGGCTCGTACTTTCGCCTTTTTCGCTTACTTGTTGGCCAGATCGTGGCCTTTTTCCGGCTTGGACCACGTAGTGATGTGGTACCACACCGAAACAGTCAACTAAACCTGTTTGCGATTAATATTTTAGAGGATAACGCTGGTTATGTCTGGGTTAGTTCTGGTATTTGCAATCATCTGGCTCGTAACTTCGCATTTTTCGCCTACTTGTTGGCCAGATCCTGGGCTTTTTCTGGTTTGGATCACGTAGTAATGCGGTACCACACCGAAACAGTCAATTAAACCTGGTTGCGATTAATATTTTAGAGGATAACGCTGGTTATGTCTGGGTTAGTTCTGGTATTTGCAATCATCTGGCTCATATTTTCGCAATTTTCGCGTACTCGTTGGCAAGATCTTGGGTTTTTTGTGGTTTGGATCCCGTCGTGATGTGGTTCCACACCGAAGCAGTCAATTAAACCTGGTTGCGGTTAATATTTTGGAGGATAATGCCGGTTATATCTCGGTTAGTTCTGGGATTTGCCCTCATCTGGCTCGTACCTTCGCATTTTTCGCATTCTTGTGGGCCAGATCCTGTCCTTTTTCTGGCCCGGTCCACGTAGTAATGTGGTACCACGCCGAAACAGGCAATTAAACCTGGTTGCGATTAATATTTTAGATGATAACGCTGGTTATGTCTCGGTTAGGTCTGGTATTTGCCCTCATCTGGATGATACTTTCGCAATTATCGCGTACTTGTTGGCCAGATCTTGGGTTTTTTCTGGTTTGTATCCCGTCGTAATGTGGTTCCACACCGAAACAGTCAATTAATCCTGGTTGCGATTAATATTTTAGAGGATAACGCTGGTTATGTCTGGGTTAGTTCTGGTATTTGCAATCATCTGTCTCGTACCTTCGCATTTTCCGCCTACTTGTTGGCAAGATCCTGGGCTTTTCTGGTTTGGATCACGTAGTAATGCGGTACCACACCGAAACAGTCAATTAAACCTGGTTGCGATTAATATTTTAGAGGATAACGCTGGTTATGTCTGGGTTAGTTCTGGTATTTGCAATGATCTGGCTCATACTTTCGCAATTTTCGCGTACTCGTTGGCCAGATCTTGGCAATTTTCTGGCTTGGAGCACGTAGTAATGTGGTACCACACCGAAGCAGTCAATAGAAGCTAGTTGCGATTAATATTTTACAGGATAACGCTGGTTATGTCTGGGTTAATTCTGGTATTTGCAATCATCTGGCTCATACTTTCGCAATTTTCGCGTACTTGTTGGACAGATCTAGGGTTTTTTGTGGTTTGGATCCCGTCGTAATGTGGTTCCACACCGAAGCAGTCAATTAAACCCGGTTGCGATGAATATTTTGGAGGATAACGCTGGTTATGTTTGGGTTAGTTCTGGTATTTGCAATCATCTGGCTCGTACTTTCGCATTTTTCGCATACTTGTTGGCCAGTTCCTGGGCTTTTTCTGGTTTGGATCACGTAGTAATGTGGTTGTACACCGAAACAGTCAATTACGCCTGGTTGCGATTAATATTTTAGAGGATAACTCCGGTTATGTCTCGGTTAGGTCTGGTATTTGCCCTCATCTGGCTCGTACTTTCGCATTTCTCGCATACTTGTTGGCCAGTTCCTGGGCTTTTTCTGGTTTGGATCCCGTCGTAATGTGGTTCCACAACGAAACAGTCAATTAATCCTGGTTGCGATTAATATTTTAGAGGATAACGCCGGTTATGTCTCGGTTAGTTCTGGGATTTGCCCTCGTCTGGAAAGTACCTTCGCATTTTTCGCCTACTTGTTGGCTAGATCCTGAGCTTTTTCTGGTTTGAATCCCACAATAATGACGCTCCACACCGAAACAGTCAATTAATCCTGGTTGCGATTAATATTTTAGAGGATAACGCCGGTTATGCCTGGGTTAGGTCTGGGATTTGCCCCCATCTGGCTCGTACTTTCGCATTTCTCGCATACTTGTTGGCCAGATGCAGGGCTTTTTCTGGTTTGTATCCCGTCGTAATGTGGTTCCACACCGAAACAGTCAATTAAACCGGGTTGCGATTAATATTTAGGAGGATAACGCCGGTTATGTCTCGGTTAGGTCTGGGATTTGCCCTCATCTGGCTCGTACTTTCGCATTTTTCGCATACTTGTTGGCCAGATCCTGGCCTTTTTCCGGCCTGGACCACGTAGTAATGTGGTACCACACCGAAACAGTCAATAGAAGCTGGTTGCAATTAATATTTTAGAGGATAACGCCGGTTATGTCTGGGTTAGATCTGGGATTTGCCCCCATCTGGCTCGTACTTTCGCATTTCTCGCATACTTGTTTGCCAGATCCAGGTCTCTTTCTGGTTTGTATCTCGTCGTAATGTGGTTCCACACCGAAACAATCAATTAATCCTGGTTGCGATTAATATTTTAGAGGATAACGCAGGTTATGTCTGGGTTAGTTCTGGTGTTTGCAATCATCTGGCTCGTACCTTCGCATTTTCCGCCTACTTGTTGGCAAGATCCTGGGCTTCTTCTGGTTTGGATCACGTAGTAATGCGGTACCACACCGTAACAGTCAATTAAACCTGGTTGCAATTAATATTTTGGAGGATAACGCCGGTTATGTCTGGGTTAGGTCTGGGATTTGCCCTTGTCTGGCTCGTACATTCGCATTTCTCGCATACTTGTTGGCCAGATCCTGGGCTATTTCTGGTTTGGATCACGTAGTAATGCGGTACCACACCGAAGCAGTCAATTAAACCTGGTTGCGATGAACATTTTGGAGGATAACGCTGGTTATGTTTGGGTTAGTCCTGGTATTTGCAATCATCTGGCTCGTACTTTCACATTTTTCGCATACTGGTTGGCCAGTTCCTGGGCTTTTTCTGGTTTGGATCACGTAGTCATGTGGTGCCACACTGAAGCAGTCAATAAAAGCTGCTTCCGATTAGTATTTTAGAGGATAACGCTGGTTATGTCTGGGTTAGTTCTGGTATTTGCAATCATCAGGCTCGTACCTTCGCATTTTTCGCCTACTTGTTGGCAAGATCCTGGGCTTTTTCTGGTTTGGGTCACGTAGTAATACGGTACCGCACCGTAACAGTCAATTAAACCTGGTCGCGATTAATATTTTGGAGGATAGCGCCGGTTATGTCTGGGTTAGGTCTGGGATTTGCCCTTGTCTGGCTCGTACATTCGCATTTTTCGCATACCTGTTTGCCAGATCGTGGCCTTTTTCCGTCTTGGACCACGTAGTAATGTGGTACCACACCGAAATAGTCAATAGAAGCTGGTTGCGATTAATATGTTAGAGGATAACGCAGGTTATGTCTGGGTTAGGTCTGGTAATTGCCCACATCTGGCTCGTACTTTCTCATTTTTCGCATACTTTTTGACGAGATCCCGGCCTTTTTCTGGTTTGGATCACGTAGTAATGTGGTGCCACACTGAAACAGTCAATAAAAGCTGGTTCCGATTAGTATTTTAGAGGATAACGCTGGTTATGTCTTGGTTAGTTCTGGTATTTGCAATCATCTGGCTCGTACCTTCGCATTTTTCGCCTACTTGTTGGCTAGATCGTGGGCTTTTTCTGGTTTGTATCACGTAGCAATGTGGTACCACACCGAAGCAGTCAATTAAACCTGGTTGCGATTAATATTTTAGAGGATGACGCTGGTTATGTATCGGTGAGGTCTGGGATTTGCCCACATCTGGCTCGTACTTTCGCATTTCTCGCATACTTGTTGGCCAGATCCCGGCCTTTTTCTGGTTTGGATCACGTACTAATGCGGTACCAGGCCGAAACAGTTAATTAAACCTGGTTGCGATTAATATTTTAGAGGATAACGCCGGTTATGTCTCGGTTAGGCCTGGGATTTGCCCTCATCTGGTGCGCACTTTCGCATTTTTCGCATATATGTTGGCCAGATCCTGGGCTTTTTCTGGTTTGGATCACGTAGTAATGTGGTTGTACACCGAAGCAGTCAATTAAGCCTGGTTGCGATTAATATTTTAGAGGATAACGCCGGTTATGTCTAGGTTAGGTCTGGTATTTGCCCTCATCTGGCTCGTACTTTCGCATTTTTCGCATACTTGTTGGCCAGATCCCGGCATTTTTCTGGTTTGGATCACGTACTAATGCGGTACCAGACCGAAACAGTCAATTAATCCTGGTTGCGATTAATATTTTAGAGGATAACGCTGGTTATGTCTGGGTTAGGTCTGGGATTTGCCCTCATCTGTCTCGTACTTTCGCATTTTTCGCATACTTGTTGGCCAGATCCTGGCATTTTTCTGGTCTGTATCACGTAGTATTGCGGTACCACACCGAAACAGTCAATTAATCCTGGTTGCGATTAATATTTTAGAGGATAACGCCGGTTATGTCTCGGTTAGTTCTGGGATTTGTCCTCATCTGGCTAGTACCTTAGCATTTTTCGCCAACTTGTTGGCTAGTTCCTGAGCTTTTTCTGGTTTGGATCCCGTAATTATGACGCTCCACACCGAAACAGTCAATTAAACCTGGGTCCGATTAATATTTTAGAGGATAACGCCGGTTATGTCTCGGTTAGGTCTGGGATTTGCCCTCATCTGGCTCGTACTTTCGCATTTTTCGCATACTTGTTGGCCAGATCCTGGCCTTTTTTTGGCTTGGACCAAGTCGTAATGTGGGACCATACTCAAACAGTCAATTAAACCTGGTTGCGATTAATATTTTAGAGGATAACACCCGGTTATTTCATGGTTAGGTCTGGGATTTGCCCTCATCTGGCTCGTACTTTCGCATTTTTCGCATACCTTTTTGCCAGATCGTGGCCCTTTTCCGGCTTGGACCACGTAGTAATGTGGTACCGCACCGAAGTAGTCAATAGAAGCTGGTTGCGATTAATATGTTAGAGGATAACGCCAGTTATGTCTGGGTTAGGTCTGGTAATTGCCCATATCTGGCTCGTACTTTCGCATTTTTCGCATACGTGTTGGCCAGATCCCGGGCTGTTTGTGGTTTGGATCACGTACTAATGCGGTACCAGACCAAAACAGTCAATTAATCCTGGTTGCGATTAATATTTTAGGGGATAACGCCGGTTATGTCTCGGATAGTTCTGGGATTTGCCCTCATCTGGCTAGTACATTCGCATTTTTCGCCAACTTGTTGGCTAGATCCTGAGCTTTTTCTGGTTTGGATCCCGTAATAATGACGCTCCACACCGAAACAGTCAATTAAACCTGGGTTCGATTAATATTTTAGAGGATAACGCCGGTTATGTCTCGGTTAGGTCTGGGATTTGCCCTCATCTGGCTCGTACTTTCGCATTTTTCGCATACTTGTTGGCCAGATCCTGGCATTTTTCTGGTCTGTATCACGTAGCAATGCGGTACCACACCGAAACAGTCAATTAAACCTGGTTGCGATTAATATTTTAGATGATAACGCTGGTTATATCTGGGTTAGTTCTGGTTTTTGCGATCATCTGGCTCATACTTTCGCAATTTTCGCGAACTCGTTGGCCAGATCTTGGGTTTTTTGTGGTTTGGATCCCGTCGTAATGTGGTTCCACACCGAAGCAGTCAATTAAACCTGGTTGCGATGAATATTTTGGAGGATAACGCCGGTTATGTCTCGGTTAGGTCTGGGATTTGCCCTCATCTGGCTCGTACTTTCGCAATTTTCGCATACTAGTTAGCCAGATCGTGGCCTTTTTCCGGCTTGGACCACGTAGTAATTTGGTACCACACCGAAACAGTCAATAGAAGCTGGTTGCGATTAATATTTTAGAGGATAACGCCGGTTATGTCTGGGTTAGGTCTGGGATTTGACCCCATCTGGCTCGTACTTTCGCATTTCTCGCATACTTGTTGGCCAGATGCAGGGCTTTTTCTGGTTTGTATCCCGTCGTAATGTGGTTCCACACCGAAACAGTCAATTAATCCTGGTTGCGATTAATATTTTAGAGGATAACGCTGGTTATGTCTGGGTTAGTTCTGGTATTTGCAATCATCTGGCTCGTAACTTCGCATTTTTCGCCTACTTGTTGGCCAGATCCTGGGCTTTTTCTGGTTTGGATCACGTAGTAATGCGGTACCACACCGAAACAGTCAATTAAACCTGGTTGCGATTAATATTTTAGAGGATAACGCTGGTTATGTCTGGGTTAGTTCTGGTATTTGCAATCATCTGGCTCATATTTTCGCAATTTTCGCGTACTCGTTGGCAAGATCTTGGGTTTTTTGTGGTTTGGATCCCGTCGTGATGTGGTTCCACACCGAAGCAGTCAATTAAACCTGGTTGCGGTTAATATTTTGGAGGATAATGCCGGTTATATCTCGGTTAGTTCTGGGATTTGCCCTCATCTGGCTCGTACCTTCGCATTTTTCGCATTCTTGTGGGCCAGATCCTGTCCTTTTTCTGGCCCGGTCCACGTAGTAATGTGGTACCACGCCGAAACAGGCAATTAAACCTGGTTGCGATTAATATTTTAGATGATAACGCTGGTTATGTCTCGGTTAGGTCTGGTATTTGCCCTCATCTGGATGATACTTTCGCAATTATCGCGTACTTGTTGGCCAGATCTTGGGTTTTTTCTGGTTTGTATCCCGTCGTAATGTGGTTCCACACCGAAACAGTCAATTAATCCTGGTTGCGATTAATATTTTAGAGGATAACGCTGGTTATGTCTGGGTTAGTTCTGGTATTTGCAATCATCTGTCTCGTACCTTCGCATTTTCCGCCTACTTGTTGGCAAGATCCTGGGCTTTTCTGGTTTGGATCACGTAGTAATGCGGTACCACACCGAAACAGTCAATTAAACCTGGTTGCGATTAATATTTTAGAGGATAACGCTGGTTATGTCTGGGTTAGTTCTGGTATTTGCAATGATCTGGCTCATACTTTCGCAATTTTCGCGTACTCGTTGGCCAGATCTTGGCAATTTTCTGGCTTGGAGCACGTAGTAATGTGGTACCACACCGAAGCAGTCAATAGAAGCTAGTTGCGATTAATATTTTACAGGATAACGCTGGTTATGTCTGGGTTAATTCTGGTATTTGCAATCATCTGGCTCATACTTTCGCAATTTTCGCGTACTTGTTGGACAGATCTAGGGTTTTTTGTGGTTTGGATCCCGTCGTAATGTGGTTCCACACCGAAGCAGTCAATTAAACCCGGTTGCGATGAATATTTTGGAGGATAACGCTGGTTATGTTTGGGTTAGTTCTGGTATTTGCAATCATCTGGCTCGTACTTTCGCATTTTTCGCATACTTGTTGGCCAGTTCCTGGGCTTTTTCTGGTTTGGATCACGTAGTAATGTGGTTGTACACCGAAACAGTCAATTACGCCTGGTTGCGATTAATATTTTAGAGGATAACTCCGGTTATGTCTCGGTTAGGTCTGGTATTTGCCCTCATCTGGCTCGTACTTTCGCATTTCTCGCATACTTGTTGGCCAGTTCCTGGGCTTTTTCTGGTTTGGATCCCGTCGTAATGTGGTTCCACAACGAAACAGTCAATTAATCCTGGTTGCGATTAATATTTTAGAGGATAACGCCGGTTATGTCTCGGTTAGTTCTGGGATTTGCCCTCGTCTGGAAAGTACCTTCGCATTTTTCGCCTACTTGTTGGCTAGATCCTGAGCTTTTTCTGGTTTGAATCCCACAATAATGACGCTCCACACCGAAACAGTCAATTAATCCTGGTTGCGATTAATATTTTAGAGGATAACGCCGGTTATGCCTGGGTTAGGTCTGGGATTTGCCCCCATCTGGCTCGTACTTTCGCATTTCTCGCATACTTGTTGGCCAGATGCAGGGCTTTTTCTGGTTTGTATCCCGTCGTAATGTGGTTCCACACCGAAACAGTCAATTAAACCGGGTTGCGATTAATATTTTAGAGGATAACGCTGGTTATGTCTGGGTTAGGTCTGGGATTTGCCCCCATCTGGCTCGTACTTTCGCATTTCTCGCATACTTGTTGGCCAGATCCAGGGCTTTTTCTGGTTTGTATCCCGTCGTAATGTGGTTCCACACCGAAACAGGCAATTAAACCTGGTTGCGATTAATATTTTAGACGATAACGCTGGTTATGTCTCGGTTAGGTCTGGTATTTGCCCTCATCTGGATCATACTTTCGCAATTATCGCGTACTTGTTGGCCAGATCCAGGGCTTTTTCTGGTTTGTATCCCGTCGTAATGTGGTTCCACACCGAAACAGTCAATTAATCCTGGTTGCGATTAATACTTTAGAGGATAACGCTGGTTATGTCTGGGTTAGTTCTGGTATTTGCAATCATCTGGCTCGTACCTCCGCATTCTCCGCCAACTTGCTGGCAAGATCTTGGGCTTTTTCTGGTTTGGATCACGTAGTAATGCGGTACCACACCGAAACAGTCAATTAAACCTGGTTGCGATTAATATTTTAGAGGATAACGCTGGTTATGTCTGGGTTAGTTCTGGTATTTGCAATCATCTGGCTCGTAACTTCGCATTTTTCGCCTACTTGTTGGCCAGATCTTGGGTTTTTTGTGGTTTGGACCACATAGTAATGTGGTACCACACCGAAACAGTCAATTAAACCTGGTTGCGGTTAATATTTTGGAGGATAACGCCGGTTATATCTCGGTTAGGTCTGGGATTTGCCCTCATCTGGCTCGTACCTTCGCATTTTTCGCATTCTTGTGGGCCAGATCCTGTCCTTTTTCTGGCCCGGTCCACGTAGTAATGTGGTACCACGCCGAAACAGGCAATTAAACCTGGTTGCGATTAATATTTTAGACGATAACGCTGGTTATGTCTCGGTTAGGTCTGGTATTTGCCCTCATCTGGATCATACTTTCGCAATTATCGCGTACTTGTTGGCCAGATCCAGGGCTTTTTCTGGTTTGTATCCCGTCGTAATGTGGTTCCACACCGAAACAGTCAATTAATCCTGGTTGCGATTAATACTTTAGAGGATAACGCTGGTTATGTCTGGGTTAGTTCTGGTATTTGCAATCATCTGGCTCGTAACTTCGCATTTTTCGCCTACTTGTTGGCCAGATCTTGGGTTTTTTGTGGTTTGGACCACATAGTAATGTGGTACCACACCGAAACAGTCAATTAAACCTGGTTGCGGTTAATATTTTGGAGGTTAACGCCGGTTATATCTCGGTTAGGTCTGGGATTTGCCCTCATCTGGCTCGTACCTTCGCATTTTTCGCATTCTTGTGGGCCAGATCCTGTCCTTTTTCTGGCCCGGTCCACGTAGTAATGTGGTACCACGCCGAAACAGGCAATTAAACCTGGTTGCGATTAATATTTTAGACGATAACGCTGGTTATGTCTCGGTTAGGTCTGGTATTTGCCCTCATCTGGATCATACTTTCGCAATTATCGCGTACTTGTTGGCCAGATCCAGGGCTTTTTCTGGTTTGTATCCCGTCGTAATGTGGTTCCACACCGAAACAGTCAATTAATCCTGGTTGCGATTAATACTTTAGAGGATAACGCTGGTTATGTCTGGGTTAGTTCTGGTATTTGCAATCATCTGGCTCGTACCTCCGCATTCTCCGCCAACTTGCTGGCAAGATCTTGGGCTTTTTCTGGTTTGGATCACGTAGTAATGCGGTACCACACCGAAACAGTCAATTAAACCTGGTTGCGATTAATATTTTAGAGGATAACGCTGGTTATGTCTGGGTTAGTTCTCGTATTTGCAATCATCTGGCTCATACTTTCGCAATTTTCGCGAACTCTTTGGCCAGATCTTTGGTTTTTTGTGGTTTGGATCCCGTCGTAATGTGTTTCCACACCGAAGCAGTCAATTAAACCTGGTTGCGATGAATATTACGGAGGATAACGCCGGTTATGTCTCGGTTAGGTCTGGGATTTGCCCTCATCTGTCTCGTACTTTCGCATTTTTCGCATACTTGTTGGCCAGATCCTGGCATTTTTCTGGTCTGTATCACGTAGTAATGCGGTACCACACCGTAACAGTCAATTAAACCTGGTTGCGGTTAATATTTTGGATGATAACGCCGGTTATGTCTGGGTTAGGTCTGGGATTTGCCCTTATCTGGCTCGTACTTTCGCATTTCTCGCATACCTGTTGGCCAGATCCTGGGCTGTTTCTGGTTTGGATCACGTACTAATGCGGTACCAGACCGAAACAGTCAATTAATCCTGGTTGCGATTAATATTTTAGAGGATAACACCGGTTATGTCTCTGTTAGTTCTGGGATTTGCCCTCATCTGGCTAGTACCTTCGCATTTTTCGCCTACTTGTTGGCTAGATCCTGAGCTTTTTCTGGTTTGGATCCCGTAATAATGACGCTCCACACCGAAACAGTCAATTTAACCTGGGTTCGATTAATATTTTAGAGGATAACGCCGGTTATATCTCTGTTAGGTCTGGGATTTGCCCTCATCTGGCTCGTACCTTCGCATTTTTCGCATTCTTGTGGGCCAGATCCTGGCCTTTTTCTGGCTGGGATAACGTAGTAATGCGGTACCACACTCTAACAGTCAATTAAACCTGGTTGCGATTAATATTTTAGAGGATAGCGCCGGTTATTTCTCGGTTAGGTCTGGGATTTGCCCTCATCTGTCTCCTACTATCACATTTTTCGCATACTTGTTGGCCAGATCCTGGCCTTTTTCTGGTCTGTATCACGTAGTAATGCGGTACCACACCGAAGCAGTCAATTAAACCTGGTTGCGATTAATATTTTAGAGGATAACGCTGGTTATGTCTGGGTTAGTTCTGGTATTTGCAATCATCAGGCTCATACATTCGCAATTTTCGCGTACTTGTTGGCCAGATCTTGGGGTTTTTGTGGTTTGGATCCCGTCGTAATGTGGATCCACACCGAAGCAGTCAATTAAACCTGGTTGCGATTAATATTTTAGAGGATAACGCTGGTTATGCCTGGGTTAGTTCTGGTATTTGCAATCATCTGGCTCATACTTTCGCAATTTTCGCGTACTTGTTGGCCAGATCTTGGGTTTCTTGTGGTTTGGATCCCGTCGTAATGTGGATCCACACCGAAGCAGTCAATTAAGCCTGGCTGCGATGAATATTTTAGAGGATAACGCTGCTTATGTTTGGGTTAGTTCTGCTATTTGCAATCATCTGGCTCGTACTTTCGCATTTCTGGCATACATGTAGGCAGATCCTGGGCTTTTTCTGGTTTGGATCACGTAGTAATGCGGTACCACACTGAAACAGTCAATTAAACCTGGTTGTGATTAACATTTTGGAGGGTAACGCCGGTTATGTCACGGTTAGGTCTGGGATTTGCCGTCATCTGGCTCGTATTTTCGCATTTTTCGCATACTTGTAGGCCAGATCCTTGCCTTTTCCTGGTTTGGATCACGTAGTAATGCGGTACCACACTGAAACAGTCAATTAAACCTGGTTGTGATTAATATTTTGGAGAATAACGCTGGTTATGTTTGGGTTAGTTCCGGTATTTGCAACCATCTGGCTCATACTTTCGCAATTTCCGCGAACTCGTTGGCCAGATCTTCGGTTTTTTGTGGTTTGTATCCCGTCGTAATGTGGATCCACACCGAAGCAGTCAATTAAGCCTGGCTGCGATGAATATTTTAGAGGATAACGCTGCTTATGTTTGGGTTAGTTCTGCTATTTGCAATCACCTGGCTCGTACTTTCGCATTTCTGGCATACTTGTAGGCAGATCCTGGGCTTTTTCTGGTTTGGATCACGTAGTAATGCGGTACCACACTGAAACAGTCAATTAAACCTGGTTGTGATTAACATTTTGGAGGATAACGCCGGTTATGTCACGGTTAGGTCTGGGATTTGCCGTCATCTGGTTCGTATTTTCGCATTTTTCGCATACTTGTTGGCATGATCCTGGGCTTTTTCTGGTTTGGATCACGTAGTAATGCGGTACCACACCGAAACAGTCAATTAAACCTGGTTGCGATTAATATTTTAGAGGATAACGCTGGTTATGTCTGGGTTAGTTCTCGTATTTGCAATCATCTGGCTCATACTTTCGCAATTTTCGCGAACTCTTTGGCCAGATCTTTGGTTTTTTGTGGTTTGGATCCCGTCGTAATGTGTTTCCACACCGAAGCAGTCAATTAAACCTGGTTGTGATGAATATTACGGAGGATAACGCCGGTTATGTCTCGGTTAGGTCTGGGATTTGCCCTCATCTGTCTCGTACTTTCGCATTTTTCGCATACTTGTTGGCCAGATCCTGGCATTTTTCTGGTCTGTATCACGTAGTAATGCGGTACCACACCGTAACAGTCAATTAAACCTGGTTGCGGTTAATATTTTGGATGATAACGCCGGTTATGTCTGGGTTAGGTCTGGGATTTGCCCTTATCTGGCTCGTACTTTCGCATTTCTCGCATACCTGTTGGCCAGATCCTGGGCTGTTTCTTGTTTGGATCACGTACTAATGCGGTACCAGACCGAAACAGTCAATTAATCCTGGTTGCGATTAATATTTTAGAGGATAACACCGGTTATGTCTCTGTTAGTTCTGGGATTTGCCCTCATCTGGCTAGTACCTTCGCATTTTTCGCCTACTTGTTGGCTAGATCCTGAGCTTTTTCTGGTTTGGATCCCGTAATAATGACGCTCCACACCGAAACAGTCAATTTAACCTGGGTTCGATTAATATTTTAGAGGATAACGCCGGTTATATCTCTGTTAGGTCTGGGATTTGCCCTCATCTGGCTCGTACCTTCGCATTTTTCGCATTCTTGTGGGCCAGATCCTGGCCTTTTTCTGGCTGGGATAACGTAGTAATGCGGTACCACACTCTAACAGTCAATTAAACCTGGTTGCGATTAATATTTTAGAGGATAGCGCCGGTTATTTCTCGGTTAGGTCTGGGATTTGCCCACATCTGTCTCCTACTATCACATTTTTCGCATACTTGTTGGCCAGATCCTGGCCTTTTTCTGGTCTGTATCACGTAGTAATGCGGTACCACACCGAAGCAGTCAATTAAACCTGGTTGCGATTAATATTTTAGAGGATAACGCTGGTTATGGCTGGGTTAGTTCTGGTATTTGCAATCATCAGGCTCATACATTCGCAATTTTCGCGTACTTGTTGGCCAGATCTTGGGGTTTTTGTGGTTTGGATCCCGTCGTAATGTGGATCCACACCGAAGCAGTCAATTAAACCTGGTTGCGATTAATATTTTAGAGGATAACGCTGGTTATGCCTGGGTTAGTTCTGGTATTTGCAATCATCTGGCTCATACTTTCGCAATTTTCGCGTACTTGTTGGCCAGATCTTGGGTTTCTTGTGGTTTGGATCCCGTCGTAATGTGGATCCACACCGAAGCAGTCAATTAAGCCTGGCTGCGATGAATATTTTAGAGGATAACGCTGCTTATGTTTGGGTTAGTTCTGCTATTTGCAATCATCTGGCTCGTACTTTCGCATTTCTGGCATACTTGTAGGCAGATCCTGGGCTTTTTCTGGTTTGGATCACGTAGTAATGCGGTACCACACTGAAACAGTCAATTAAACCTGGTTGTGATTAACATTTTGGAGGATAACGCCGGTTATGTCACGGTTAGGTCTGGGATTTGCCGTCATCTGGCTCGTATTTTCGCATTTTTCGCATACTTGTAGGCCAGATCCTGGCCATTTTTTCTGGCTTGGACCACCTAGTAATGTGGTATCACACTGAAACAGTCAATTAAACCTGGTTGTGATTAACATTTTGGAGGATAACGCCGGTTATGTCTCGGTTAGTTCTGGGATTTGCCCTCATCTGGCTCGTACCTTCGCATTTTTCGCCAACTTGTTGGCAAGATCCTGGGCTTTTTCTGGTTTGGATCACGTAGTAATGCGGTACCACACCGATGCAGTCAATTAAACCTGGTTGCGATTAATATTTTAGAGGATAACGCCGGTTATGTCTTGGTTAGGTCTGGGATTTGGCCTCATCTGGCTCATACTTTCGCATTTCTCGCATACTTGTTGGCCAGATCCAGGGCTTTATCTGGTTTGTATCCCGTCGTAATGTGGTTCCACACCGAAACAGTGAATTAAACCCGGTTGCGATTAATATTTTAGAGGATAACGCCGGTTATGTCTGGGTTAGGTCTGGGATTTGGCCTCATCTGGCTCATACTTTCGCATTTCTCGCATACTTGTTGGCCAGATCCAGGGCTTTATCTGGTTTGTATCCCGTCGTAATGTGGTTCCACACCGAAACAGTGAATTAAACCCGGTTGCGATTAATATTTTAGAGGATAACGCCGGTTATGTCTGGGTTAGGTCTGGTATTTGCAATCATCTGGCTCATACTTACGCAATTTTCGCGTACTTGTAGGCAGATCCTGGGCTTTTTCTGGTTTGGATCACGTAGTAATGCGGTACCACACTGAAACAGTCAATTAAACCTGGTTGTGATTAACATTTTGGAGGATAACGCCGGTTATGTCACGGTTAGGTCTGGGATTTGCCGTCATCTGGCTCGTATTTTCGCATTTTTCGCATACTTGTTGGCAAGATCCTGGGCTTTTTCTGGTTTGGATCACGTAGTAATGCGGTAGCACACCGATGCAGTCAATTAAACCTGGTTGCGATTAATATTTTAGAGGATAACGCCGGTTATGTCTTGGTTAGGTCTGGGATTTGGCCTCATCTGGCTCATACTTTCGCATTTCTCGCATACTTGTTGGCCAGATCCAGGGCTTTATCTGGTTTGTATCCCGTCGTAATGTGGTTCCACACCGAAACAGTGAATTAAACCCGGTTGCGATTAATATTTTAGAGGATAACGCCGGTTATGTCTGGGTTAGGTCTGGGATTTGCCCTCATCTGGCTCGTACTTTCGCATTTCTCGCATACTTGGTGGCCAGATCCTGGGCTTTTTCTGGTTTAGATCACGTAGTAATGTGGTTCCACACCGAAACAGTCAATTAAACCTGGTTGCGATTAATATTTTAGACGATAACGCCGGTTATGTCACGGTTAGGTCTGGGATTTGCCGTCATCTGGCTCGAATTTTCGCATTTCTCGCATACTTGTTGGCCAGATCCTGGGCTTTTTCTGGTTTGGATCACGTAGTAATGTGGTACCACACTGAAACAGTCAATAAAAGCTGGTTCCGATTAGTATTTTATAGGATAACGCTGGTTATGTCTGGTTTAGTTCTGGTATTGGCAATCATCTGGCTCGTACCTTCGCATTTTTCGCCTACTTGTTGGCAAGATCCTGGCCTTTTTCTGGCTTGGACCATGTAGTAATGTGGTATCACACTGAAACAGTCAACTAAACCTGGTTGTGATTAACATTTTGGAGGATAACGCCGGTTATGTCTTGGTTAGGTCTGGTATTTGCCCTCATCTGGCTCGTACTTTCGTATTTTTCGCATACTTGTTGGCCAGATCCTGGGCTTTTTCTGGTTCGGATCACGTAGTAATGTGGTACCACACTGAAACAGTCAATAAAAGCTGGTTCCGATTAGTATCTTACAGGATAACACCGGTTATGTCTGGGTTAGGTCTGGGATTTGCCTTCATCTGGCTCGTACTTTCGCATTTTCGCATACTTGTTGGCCAGATCCTCGCCTTTTTCTGGCTTGGACCACGTAGTAATGTGGTGTCACACTGAAACAGTCAACTAAACCTGGTTGTGATTAACATTTTGGAGGATAACGCCGGTTATGTCTTGGTTAGGTCTGGTATTTGCCCTCATCTGGCTCGTACTTTCGCATTTCTCGCATACTTGTTGGCCAGATCCTTGCCTTTTCCTTGTTTGGATCACGTAGTAATGCGGTACCACACTGAAACAGTCAATTAAACCTGGTTGTGATTAATATTTTGGAGAATAACGCTGGTTATGTTTGGGTTAGTTCCGGTATTTGCAACCATCTGGCTCATACTTTCGCAATTTTCGCGAACTCGTTGGCCAGATCTTGGGTTTTTTGTGGTTTGTATCCCGTCGTAATGTGGTTCCACACCGAAACAGTCAATTAATCCTGGTTGCGATTAATATTTTAGAAGATAACGCCGGTTATGTCTCGGTTAGTTCTGGGATTTGCCCTCGTCTGGAAAGTACCTTCGCATTTTTCGCCTACTTGTTGGCTAGATCGTGAGCTTTTTCTGGTTTGAATCCCGTAATAATGACGCTCCACACCGAAACAGTCAACTCAACCTGGTTGCGATTAATATTTTAGAGGATAACGCTGGTTATATCTGGGTTAGTTCTGGTATTAGCGATCATCTGGCTCATACTTTCGCAATTTTCGCGAACTCGTTGGCCAGATCTTGGGTTTTTTGTGGTTTGGATCCCGTCGTAATGTGGTTCCACACCGAAACAGTCAATTAATCCTGGTTGCGATTAATATTTTAGAGGATAACGCCGGTTATGTCTCGGTTAGTTCTGGGATTTGCCCTCGTCTGGAAAGTACCTTCGCATTTTTCGCCTACTTGTTGGCTAGATCCTGAGCTTTTTCTGGTTTGAATCCCGTAATAATGACGCTCCACACCGAAACAGTCAACTAAACCTGGTTGCGATTAATATTTTAGAGGATAACACTGGTTATATCTGGGTTAGTTCTGGTATTTGCGATCATCTGGCTCATACTTTCGCAATTTTCGCGAACTCGTTGGCCAGATCTTGGGTTTTTTGTGGTTTGGATCCCGTCGTAATGTGGTACCACACCGAGACAGTCAATTAAACCTGGTTGCGGTTAATATTTTGGAGGATAACGCCGGTTATATCTCGGTTAGGTCTGGGATTTGCCCTCATCTGGCTCGTACCTTCGCATTTTTCGCATTCTTGTGGGCCAGATCCTGTCCTTTTTCTGGCCCGGTCCACGTAGTAATGTGGTACCACGTCGAAACAGGCAATTAAACCTGGTTGCGATTAATATTTTAGAGGATAACGCTGGTTATGTCTCGGTTAGGTCTGGTATTTGCCCTCATCTGGATCATACTTTCGCAATTATCGCGTACTTGTTGGCCAGATCTTGGGTTTTTTCTGGTTTGTATCCCGTCGTAATGTGGTTCCACACCGAAACAGTCAATTAATCCTGGTTGCGATTAATAGTTTAGAGGATAACGCTGGTTATGTCTGGGTTAGTTCTGGTATTTGCAATCATCTGTCTCGTACCTTCGCATTTTCCGCCTACTTGTTGGCAAGATCCTGGGCTTTTCTGGTTTGGATCACGTAGTAATGCGGTACCACACCGTAACAGTCAATTAAACCTGGTTGCGCTTAATATTTTGGAGGATAACGCCGGTTATGTCTGGGTTAGGTCTGGGATTTGCCCTCATCTGTCTCGTACTTTCGCAATTTTCGCATACTTGTTGTCCAGATCCTGGCATTTTTCTGGTCTGTATCACGTAGTATTGCGGTACCACACCGAAACAGTCAATTAAACCTGGTTGCGATTAATATTTTAGAGGATAACGCCGGTTATTTCTAGGTTAGGTCTGGGATTTGCCCTCATCTGTCACGTACTTTCGCATTTTTCTCATACTTGTTGGCCAGATCCTGGCCTTTTTCTGGTGTGTATCACGTAGTAATGCGGTACCACACCGAAACAGTCAATTAAACCTGGTTGCGATTAATATTTTAGAGGATAACGCTGGTTATGTCTGGGTTAGTTCTCGTATTTGCAATCATCTGGCTCATACTTTCGCAATTTTCGCGAACTCGTTGGTCAGATCTTGGGTTTTTTGTGGTTTGGATCCCGTCGTAATGTGTTTCCACACCGAAGCAGTCAATTAAACCTGGTTGCGATGAATATTACGGAGGATAACGCCGGTTATGTCTCGGTTAGGTCTGGGATTTGCCCTCATCTGTCTCGTACTTTCGCATTTTTCGCATACTTGTTGCCCAGATCCTGGCATTTTTCTGGTCTGTATCACGTAGTAATGCGGTACCACACCGTAACTGTCAATTAAACCTGGTTGCGGTTAATATTTTGGATGATAACGCCGGTTATGTCTGGGTTAGGTCTGGGATTTGCCCTTATCTGGCTCGTACTTTCGCATTTCTCGCATACCTGTTGGCCAGATCCTGGGCTGTTTCTGGTTTGGATCACGTACTAATGCGGTACCAGACCGAAACAGTCAATTAATCCTGGTTGCGATTAATATTTTAGAGGATAACACCGGTTATGTCTCTGTTAGTTCTGGGATTTGCCCTCATCTGGCTAGTACCTTCGCATTTTTCGCCTACTTGTTGGCTCGATCCAGAGCTTTTTCTGGTTTGGATCCCGTAATAATGACGCTCCACACCGAAACAGTCAATTTAACCTGGGTTCGATTAATATTTTAGAGGATAACGCCGGTTATATCTCTGTTAGGTCTGGGATATGCCCTCATCTGGCTCGTACCTTCGCATTTTTCGCATTCTTGTGGGCCAGATCCTGGCCTTTTTCTGGCTGGGATAACGTAGTAATGCGGTACCACACTCAAACAGTCAATTAAACCTGGTTGCGATTAATATTTTAGAGGATAGCGCCGGTTATTTCTCGGTTAGATCTGGGATTTGCCCTCATCTGTCTCCTACTATCACATTTTTCGAAAACTTGTTGGCCAGATCCTGGCCTTTTTCTGGTCTGTATCACGTAGTAATGCGGTACCACACCGAAGCAGTCAATTAAACCTGGTTGCGATTAATATTTTAGAGGATAACGCTGGTTATGTCTGGGTTAGTTCTGGTATTTGCAATCATCTGGCTCATACTTTCGCAATTTTCGCGTACTTGTTGGCCAGATCTTGGGTTTCTTGTGGTTTGGATCCCGTCGTAATGTGGATCCACACCGAAGCAGTCAATTAAACCTGGTTGCGATTAATATTTTAGAGGATAACGCTGGTTATGTCTGGGTTAGTTCTGGTATTTGCAATCATCTGGCTCATACTTTCGCAATTTTCGCGTACTTGTTGGCCAGATCTTGGGTTTCTTGTGGTTTGGATCCCGTCGTAATGTGGATCCACACCGAAGCAGTCAATTAAGCCTGGCTGCGATGAATATTTTAGAGGATAACGCTGCTTATGTTTGGGTTAGTTCTGCTATTTGCAATCATCTGGCTCGTACTTTCGCATTTCTGGCATACTTGTAGGCAGATCCTGGGCTTTTTCTGGCTTGGACCACCTAGTAATGTGGTATCACACTGAAACAGTCAATTAAACCTGGTTGTGATTAACATTTTGGAGGATAACGCCGGTTATGTCTCGGTTAGTTCTGGGATTTGCCCTCATCTGGCTCGTACCTTCGCATTTTTCGTCTACTTGTTGGCAAGATCCTGGGCTTTTTCTGGTTTGGATCACGTAGTAATGCGGTACCACACCGATGCAGTCAATTAAACCTGGTTGCGATTAATATTTTAGAGGATAACGCCGGTTATGTCTTGGTTAGGTCTGGGATTTGGCCTCCTCTGGCTCATACTTTCGCATTTCTCGCATACTTGTTGGCCAGATCCAGGGCTTTATCTGGTTTGTATCCCGTCGTAATGTGGTTCCACACCGAAACAGTGAATTAAACCCGGTTGCGATTAATATTTTAGAGGATAACGCCGGTTATGTCTGGGTTAGGTCTGGGATTTGCCCTCATCTGTCTCCTACTATCACATTTTTCGCATACATGTTGGCCAGATCCTGGCCTTTTTCTGGTCTGTATCACGTAGTAATGCGGTACCACACCGAAACAGTCAATTAAACCTGGTTGCGATTAATATTTTAGAGGATAACGCTGGTTATGTCTGGGTTAGTTCTGGTATTTGCAATCATCAGGCTCATACTTTCGCAATTTTCGCGTACTTGTTGGCCAGATCTTGGGTTTCTTGTGGTTTGGATCCCGTCGTAATGTGGATCCACACCGAAGCAGTCAATTAAACCTGGTTGCGATTAATATTTTAGAGGATAACGCTGGTTATGTCTGGGTTAGTTCTGGTATTTGCAAACATCTGGCTCATACTTTCGCAATTTTCGCGTACTTGTTGGCCAGATCTTGGGTTTCTTGTGGTTTGGATCCCGTCGTAATGTGGATCCACACCGAAGCAGTCAATTAAGCCTGGCTGCGATGAATATTTTAGAGGATAACGCTGCTTATGTTTGGGTTAGTTCTGCTATTTGCAATCATCTGGCTCGTACTTTCGCATTTCTGGCATACTTGTAGGCAGATCCTGGGCTTTTTCTGGTTTGGATCACGTAGTAATGCGGTACCACACTGAAACAGTCAATTAAACCTGGTTGTGATTAACATTTTGGAGGATAACGCCGGTTATGTCACGGTTAGGTCTGGGATTTGCCGTCATCTGGCTCGTATTTTCGCATTTTTCGCATACTTGTTGGCAAGATCCTGGGCTTTTTCTGGTTTGGATCACGTAGTAATGCGGTACCACACCGATGCAGTCAATTAAACCTGGTTGCGATTAATATTTTAGAGGATAACGCCGGTTATGTCTTGGTTAGGTCTGGGATTTGGCCTCATCTGGCTCATACTTTCGCATTTCTCACATACTTGTTGGCCAGATCCAGGGCTTTATCTGGTTTGTATCCCGTCGTAATGTGGTTCCACACCGAAACAGTGAATTAAACCCGGTTGCGATTAATATTTTAGAGGATAACGCCGGTTATGTCTGGGTTAGGTCTGGGATTTGGCCTCATCTGGCTCGTACCTTCGCATTTCTCGCATACTTGTTGGCCAGATCCTGGGCTTTTTCTGGTTTAGATCACGTAGTAATGTGGTTCCACACCGAAACAGTCAATTAAACCTGGTTGCGATTAATATTTTAGACGATAACGCCGGTTATGTCACGGTTAGGTCTGGGATTTGCCGTCATCTGGCTCGAATTTTCGCATTTCTCGCATACTTGTTGGCCAGATCCTGGGCTTTTTCTGGTTTGGATCACGTAGTAATGTGGTACCACACTGAAACAGTCAATAAAAGCTGGTTCCGATTAGTATCTTACAGGATAACACCGGTTATGTCTGGGTTAGGTCTGGGATTTGCCCTCATCTGGCTCGTACTTTCGCATTTCTCGCATACTTGTTGGCCAGATCCAGGCCTTTTTCTGGTTTGGATCAGGTAGTAATGCGGTACCACACCGAAACAGTCAATTAAACCTGGTTGCGATTAATATTTTAGAGGATAACGCCGGTTATGTCACGGTTAGGTCTGGGATTTGCCGTCATCTGGCTCGTATTTTCGCATTTTCGCATACTTGTTGGCCAGATCCTGGCCTTTTTCTGGCTTGGACCACGTAGTAATGTGGTATCACACTGAAACAGTCCACCAAACCTGGTTGTGATTAACATTTTGGAGGATAACGCCGGTTATGTCTTGGTTAGGTCTGGTATTTGCCCTCATCTGGCTCGTACTTTCGCATTTCTCGCATACTTGTTGGCCAGATCCTTGCCTTTTCCTGGTTTGGATCACGTAGTAATGCGGTACCACACTGAAACAGTCAATAAAACCTGGTTGCGATTAATATTTTAGAGGATAACGCCGGTTATGTCTGGTTTAGTTCTGGTATTTGCAATCATCTGGCTCGTACTTTCGCATTTTTCGCATACTTGTTCTTCAGATCCTGGGCTTTTTCTGGTTTGGATCACGTAGTAATGTGGTACCCCACTGAAACAGTCAATAAAAGCTGGTTCCGATTAGTATTTTAGAGGATAACGCTGGTTATGACTGGTTGAGTTCTGGAATTTGCAAACATCTGGCTCGTACCTTCGCATTTTTCGCCTACTTGTTGGCAAGATCCTGGTCTTTTTCATGCTTGGACCACGTAGTAATGTGGTACCACACCGAAACAGTCATTACAAGCTGGTTGCGATTAATATTTTAGAGGATAACGCCGGTTATGTCTGGGTTAGGTCTGGTACTTGCCCCTCATCTGGCTCGTACTTTCGCATTTTTCGCATACTTGTTCTTCAGATCCTGGGCTTTTTCTGGTTTGGATCACGTAGTAATGTGGTACCACACTGAAACAGTCAATAAAAGCTGGTTGCGATTAGTATTTTAGAGGATAACGCTGGTTATGTCTGGTTTAGTTCTGGTATTTGCAATCATCTGGCTCGTACCTTCGCATTTTTCGCATACTTGATGGCCAGATCCTGGCCTTTTTCTGGTTTGGATCACGTAGTAATGTGGTACCACACTAAAACAGCCAACAAAAGCTGGTTTCGATTAGTATTTTAGAGGATAACGCTGGTTATGTCTGGTTTAGTTCTGGTATTTGCAATCATCTGGCTCGTACCTTCGCATTTTTCGCCTATCTGTTGGGAAGATCCTGGGCTTTTTCATGCTTGGACCACGTAGTAATGTGGTATCACACTGAAACAGTCAAATAAACCTGGTTCCGCTTAATATTTAACAGGATAACGCCGGCTATGTCTCGGTTAGGTCTGGGATTTTCCCTCATTTGGCTCGTACCTCCGCATTTTTCGCATACTTGTTGGCAAGATCCTGGGCTTTTTCTGATTTGGATCACGTAGTAATGCGCTACCACACCGAAGCGGTCAATTCAACCTCGTGGCGATTAATATTTTAGAGGATAACGCCGGTTATGTCTCCGTTAGGTTTGGGATTTTCCCTCATCTGGCTCGTAATTTCGCATTTTTCGCATACTTGTTGGCCAGATCCTGGCCTTTTTCATCCTTGGACCACGTAGTAATGTGGTACCACACTGAAACAGTCAAATAAACCTGGTTCCGATTAGTATTTCAGAGGATAATGCAGTTTACGTCTGGGTTAGTTCTGGTATTTGCAACCATCTGGCACATACTTTCGCGGTTTTCGCATACTTGTTGGGCAGATCCTGGGTTTTTTCTGGTTTGGATCCCGTAGTAATGAGGTTCCACACCGAAGCAGTCAATTAAACCTGGTGGCGATTAATATTTTAGAGGATAACGCCGGTTATGTCTCGGTTAGATCTGGGATTTGGCCTCATCTGGCTCATACATTCGCATGTCTCGCCTACTTGTTGGCCAGATCCAGGGCTTTATCTGGATTGAATCCCGCCGTAATGTGGTTCCACACCGAAACAGTCAATTAAACCCGGTTGCGATTAATATTTTAGAGGATAACGCCGGTTATGTCTGGGTTAGGTCTGGGATTTGCCCTCATCTGGCTCGTACTTTCGCATTTCTCGCATACTTGTTGGCCAGATCCTGGGCTTTTTCTGGTTTAGATCACGTAGTAATGTGGTTCCACACCGAAACAGCCAATTAAACCTGGTAGCGATTAATATTTTAGACGATAACGCCGGTTATGTCACGGTTAGGTCTGGGATTTGCCGTCATCTGGCTCGAATTTTCGCATTTCTCGCATACTTGTTGGCCAGATCCTGGGCTTTTTCTGGTTTGGATCACGTAGTAATGTGGTACCACACTGAAACAGTCAATAAAAGCTGGTTCCGATTAGTATTTTATAGGATAACGCTGGTTATGTCTGGTTTAGTTCTGGTATTTGCAATCATCTGGCTCGTACCTTCGCATTTTTCGCCTACTTGTTGGCAAGATCCTGGGCTTTTTCATGCTTAGACCGCGTAGTAATGTGGTACCACACTGAAACAGTCAAATAAACCTGGTTGCGATTAATATTTTAGAGGATAACGCCGGTTATATCTCGGTTAGGTCTGGGATTTGCCCTCATCTGGCTCGTACCTTCGCATTTTTCGCATTCTTGTGGGCCAGATCCTGTCCTTTTTCTGGCCCGGTCCACGTAGTAATGTGGTACCACGCCGAAACAGGCAATTAAACCTGGTTGCGATTAATATTTTAGAGGATAACGCTGGTTATGTCTCGGTTAGGTCTGGTATTTGCCCTCATCTGGATCATACTTTCGCAATTATCGCGTACTTGTTGGCCAGATCTTGGGTTTTTTCTGGTTTGTATCCCGTCGTAATGTGGTTCCACACCGAAACAGTCAATTAATCCTGGTTGCGATTAATAGTTTAGAGGATAACGCTGGTTATGTCTGGGTTAGTTCTGGTATTTGCAATCATCTGTCTCGTACCTTCGCATTTTCCGCCTACTTGTTGGCAAGATCCTGGGCTTTTCTGGTTTGGATCACGTAGTAATGCGGTACCACACCGTAACAGTCAATTAAACCTGGTTGCGCTTAATATTTTGGAGGATAACGCCGGTTATGTCTGGGTTAGGTCTGGGATTTGCCCTCATCTGTCTCGTACTTTCGCAATTTTCGCATACTTGTTGTCCAGATCCTGGCATTTTTCTGGTCTGTATCACGTAGTATTGCGGTACCACACCGAAACAGTCAATTAAACCTGGTTGCGATTAATATTTTAGAGGATAACGCCGGTTATTTCTAGGTTAGGTCTGGGATTTGCCCTCATCTGTCACGTACTTTCGCATTTTTCTCATACTTGTTGGCCAGATCCTGGCCTTTTTCTGGTGTGTATCACGTAGTAATGCGGTACCACACCGAAACAGTCAATTAAACCTGGTTGCGATTAATATTTTAGAGGATAACGCTGGTTATGTCTGGGTTAGTTCTCGTATTTGCAATCATCTGGCTCATACTTTCGCAATTTTCGCGAACTCGTTGGTCAGATCTTGGGTTTTTTGTGGTTTGGATCCCGTCGTAATGTGTTTCCACACCGAAGCAGTCAATTAAACCTGGTTGCGATGAATATTACGGAGGATAACGCCGGTTATGTCTCGGTTAGGTCTGGGATTTGCCCTCATCTGTCTCGTACTTTCGCATTTTTCGCATACTTGTTGCCCAGATCCTGGCATTTTTCTGGTCTGTATCACGTAGTAATGCGGTACCACACCGTAACTGTCAATTAAACCTGGTTGCGGTTAATATTTTGGATGATAACGCCGGTTATGTCTGGGTTAGGTCTGGGATTTGCCCTTATCTGGCTCGTACTTTCGCATTTCTCGCATACCTGTTGGCCAGATCCTGGGCTGTTTCTGGTTTGGATCACGTACTAATGCGGTACCAGACCGAAACAGTCAATTAATCCTGGTTGCGATTAATATTTTAGAGGATAACACCGGTTATGTCTCTGTTAGTTCTGGGATTTGCCCTCATCTGGCTAGTACCTTCGCATTTTTCGCCTACTTGTTGGCTAGATCCAGAGCTTTTTCTGGTTTGGATCCCGTAATAATGACGCTCCACACCGAAACAGTCAATTTAACCTGGGTTCGATTAATATTTTAGAGGATAACGCCGGTTATATCTCTGTTAGGTCTGGGATATGCCCTCATCTGGCTCGTACCTTCGCATTTTTCGCATTCTTGTGGGCCAGATCCTGGCCTTTTTCTGGCTGGGATAACGTAGTAATGCGGTACCACACTCAAACAGTCAATTAAACCTGGTTGCGATTAATATTTTAGAGGATAGCGCCGGTTATTTCTCGGTTAGATCTGGGATTTGCCCTCATCTGTCTCCTACTATCACATTTTTCGAAAACTTGTTGGCCAGATCCTGGCCTTTTTCTGGTCTGTATCACGTAGTAATGCGGTACCACACCGAAGCAGTCAATTAAACCTGGTTGCGATTAATATTTTAGAGGATAACGCTGGTTATGTCTGGGTTAGTTCTGGTATTTGCAATCATCTGGCTCATACTTTCGCAATTTTCGCGTACTTGTTGGCCAGATCTTGGGTTTCTTGTGGTTTGGATCCCGTCGTAATGTGGATCCACACCGAAGCAGTCAATTAAACCTGGTTGCGATTAATATTTTAGAGGATAACGCTGGTTATGTCTGGGTTAGTTCTGGTATTTGCAATCATCTGGCTCATACTTTCGCAATTTTCGCGTACTTGTTGGCCAGATCTTGGGTTTCTTGTGGTTTGGATCCCGTCGTAATGTGGATCCACACCGAAGCAGTCAATTAAGCCTGGCTGCGATGAATATTTTAGAGGATAACGCTGCTTATGTTTGGGTTAGTTCTGCTATTTGCAATCATCTGGCTCGTACTTTCGCATTTCTGGCATACTTGTAGGCAGATCCTGGGCTTTTTCTGGCTTGGACCACCTAGTAATGTGGTATCACACTGAAACAGTCAATTAAACCTGGTTGTGATTAACATTTTGGAGGATAACGCCGGTTATGTCTCGGTTTGTTCTGGGATTTGCCCTCATCTGGCTCGTACCTTCGCATTTTTCGTCTACTTGTTGGCAAGATCCTGGGCTTTTTCTGGTTTGGATCACGTAGTAATGCGGTACCACACCGATGCAGTCAATTAAACCTGGTTGCGATTAATATTTTAGAGGATAACGCCGGTTATGTCTTGGTTAGGTCTGGGATTTGGCCTCCTCTGGCTCATACTTTCGCATTTCTCGCATACTTGTTGGCCAGATCCAGGGCTTTATCTGGTTTGTATCCCGTCGTAATGTGGTTCCACACCGAAACAGTGAATTAAACCCGGTTGCGATTAATATTTTAGAGGATAACGCCGGTTATGTCTGGGTTAGGTCTGGGATTTGCCCTCATCTGTCTCCTACTATCACATTTTTCGCATACATGTTGGCCAGATCCTGGCCTTTTTCTGGTCTGTATCACGTAGTAATGCGGTACCACACCGAAACAGTCAATTAAACCTGGTTGCGATTAATATTTTAGAGGATAACGCTGGTTATGTCTGGGTTAGTTCTGGTATTTGCAATCATCAGGCTCATACTTTCGCAATTTTCGCGTACTTGTTGGCCAGATCTTGGGTTTCTTGTGGTTTGGATCCCGTCGTAATGTGGATCCACACCGAAGCAGTCAATTAAACCTGGTTGCGATTAATATTTTAGAGGATAACGCTGGTTATGTCTGGGTTAGTTCTGGTATTTGCAAACATCTGGCTCATACTTTCGCAATTTTCGCGTACTTGTTGGCCAGATCTTGGGTTTCTTGTGGTTTGGATCCCGTCGTAATGTGGATCCACACCGAAGCAGTCAATTAAGCCTGGCTGCGATGAATATTTTAGAGGATAACGCTGCTTATGTTTGGGTTAGTTCTGCTATTTGCAATCATCTGGCTCGTACTTTCGCATTTCTGGCATACTTGTAGGCAGATCCTGGGCTTTTTCTGGTTTGGATCACGTAGTAATGCGGTACCACACTGAAACTGTCAATTAAACCTGGTTGTGATTAACATTTTGGAGGATAACGCCGGTTATGTCACGGTTAGGTCTGGGATTTGCCGTCATCTGGCTCGTATTTTCGCATTTTTCGCATACTTGTTGGCAAGATCCTGGGCTTTTTCTGGTTTGGATCACGTAGTAATGCGGTACCACACCGATGCAGTCAATTAAACCTGGTTGCGATTAATATTTTAGAGGATAACGCCGGTTATGTCTTGGTTAGGTCTGGGATTTGGCCTCATCTGGCTCATACTTTCGCATTTCTCACATACTTGTTGGCCAGATCCAGGGCTTTATCTGGTTTGTATCCCGTCGTAATGTGGTTCCACACCGAAACAGTGAATTAAACCCGGTTGCGATTAATATTTTAGAGGATAACGCCGGTTATGTCTGGGTTAGGTCTGGGATTTGGCCTCATCTGGCTCGTACCTTCGCATTTCTCGCATACTTGTTGGCCAGATCCTGGGCTTTTTCTGGTTTAGATCACGTAGTAATGTGGTTCCACACCGAAACAGTCAATTAAACCTGGTTGCGATTAATATTTTAGACGATAACGCCGGTTATGTCACGGTTAGGTCTGGGATTTGCCGTCATCTGGCTCGAATTTTCGCATTTCTCGCATACTTGTTGGCCAGATCCTGGGCTTTTTCTGGTTTGGATCACGTAGTAATGTGGTACCACACTGAAACAGTCAATAAAAGCTGGTTCCGATTAGTATCTTACAGGATAACACCGGTTATGTCTGGGTTAGGTCTGGGATTTGCCCTCATCTGGCTCGTACTTTCGCATTTCTCGCATACTTGTTGGCCAGATCCAGGCCTTTTTCTGGTTTGGATCAGGTAGTAATGCGGTACCACACCGAAACAGTCAATTAAACCTGGTTGCGATTAATATTTTAGAGGATAACGCCGGTTATGTCACGGTTAGGTCTGGGATTTGCCGTCATCTGGCTCGTATTTTCGCATTTTCGCATACTTGTTGGCCAGATCCTGGCCTTTTTCTGGCTTGGACCACGTAGTAATGTGGTATCACACTGAAACAGTCCACCAAACCTGGTTGTGATTAACATTTTGGAGGATAACGCCGGTTATGTCTTGGTTAGGTCTGGTATTTGCCCTCATCTGGCTCGTACTTTCGCATTTCTCGCATACTTGTTGGCCAGATCCTTGCCTTTTCCTGGTTTGGATCACGTAGTAATGCGGTACCACACTGAAACAGTCAATAAAACCTGGTTGCGATTAATATTTTAGAGGATAACGCCGGTTATGTCTGGTTTAGTTCTGGTATTTGCAATCATCTGGCTCGTACTTTCGCATTTTTCGCATACTTGTTCTTCAGATCCTGGGCTTTTTCTGGTTTGGATCACGTAGTAATGTGGTACCCCACTGAAACAGTCAATAAAAGCTGGTTCCGATTAGTATTTTAGAGGATAACGCTGGTTATGACTGGTTGAGTTCTGGAATTTGCAAACATCTGGCTCGTACCTTCGCATTTTTCGCCTACTTGTTGGCAAGATCCTGGTCTTTTTCATGCTTGGACCACGTAGTAATGTGGTACCACACCGAAACAGTCATTACAAGCTGGTTGCGATTAATATTTTAGAGGATAACGCCGGTTATGTCTGGGTTAGGTCTGGTACTTGCCCCTCATCTGGCTCGTACTTTCGCATTTTTCGCATACTTGTTCTTCAGATCCTGGGCTTTTTCTGGTTTGGATCACGTAGTAATGTGGTACCACACTGAAACAGTCAATAAAAGCTGGTTGCGATTAGTATTTTAGAGGATAACGCTGGTTATGTCTGGTTTAGTTCTGGTATTTGCAATCATCTGGCTCGTACCTTCGCATTTTTCGCATACTTGATGGCCAGATCCTGGCCTTTTTCTGGTTTGGATCACGTAGTAATGTGGTACCACACTAAAACAGCCAACAAAAGCTGGTTTCGATTAGTATTTTAGAGGATAACGCTGGTTATGTCTGGTTTAGTTCTGGTATTTGCAATCATCTGGCTCGTACCTTCGCATTTTTCGCCTATCTGTTGGGAAGATCCTGGGCTTTTTCATGCTTGGACCACGTAGTAATGTGGTATCACACTGAAACAGTCAAATAAACCTGGTTCCGCTTAATATTTAACAGGATAACGCCGGCTATGTCTCGGTTAGGTCTGGGATTTTCCCTCATTTGGCTCGTACCTCCGCATTTTTCGCATACTTGTTGGCAAGATCCTGGGCTTTTTCTGATTTGGATCACGTAGTAATGCGCTACCACACCGAAGCGGTCAATTCAACCTCGTGGCGATTAATATTTTAGAGGATAACGCCGGTTATGTCTCCGTTAGGTTTGGGATTTTCCCTCATCTGGCTCGTAATTTCGCATTTTTCGCATACTTGTTGGCCAGATCCTGGCCTTTTTCATCCTTGGACCACGTAGTAATGTGGTACCACACTGAAACAGTCAAATAAACCTGGTTCCGATTAGTATTTCAGAGGATAATGCAGTTTACGTCTGGGTTAGTTCTGGTATTTGCAACCATCTGGCACATACTTTCGCGGTTTTCGCATACTTGTTGGGCAGATCCTGGGTTTTTTCTGGTTTGGATCCCGTAGTAATGAGGTTCCACACCGAAGCAGTCAATTAAACCTGGTGGCGATTAATATTTTAGAGGATAACGCCGGTTATGTCTCGGTTAGATCTGGGATTTGGCCTCATCTGGCTCATACATTCGCATGTCTCGCCTACTTGTTGGCCAGATCCAGGGCTTTATCTGGATTGAATCCCGCCGTAATGTGGTTCCACACCGAAACAGTCAATTAAACCCGGTTGCGATTAATATTTTAGAGGATAACGCCGGTTATGTCTGGGTTAGGTCTGGGATTTGCCCTCATCTGGCTCGTACTTTCGCATTTCTCGCATACTTGTTGGCCAGATCCTGGGCTTTTTCTGGTTTAGATCACGTAGTAATGTGGTTCCACACCGAAACAGCCAATTAAACCTGGTAGCGATTAATATTTTAGACGATAACGCCGGTTATGTCACGGTTAGGTCTGGGATTTGCCGTCATCTGGCTCGAATTTTCGCATTTCTCGCATACTTGTTGGCCAGATCCTGGGCTTTTTCTGGTTTGGATCACGTAGTAATGTGGTACCACACTGAAACAGTCAATAAAAGCTGGTTCCGATTAGTATTTTATAGGATAACGCTGGTTATGTCTGGTTTAGTTCTGGTATTTGCAATCATCTGGCTCGTACCTTCGCATTTTTCGCCTACTTGTTGGCAAGATCCTGGGCTTTTTCATGCTTAGACCGCGTAGTAATGTGGTACCACACTGAAACAGTCAAATAAACCTGGTTGCGATTAATATTTTAGAGGATAACGCCGGTTATGTCTAGGTTAGTTCTGGTATTTGCCCTCATCTGGCTCGTACTTTCGTATTTTTCGCATACTTGTTGGCCAGATCCTGGGCTTTTTCTGGTTTGGATCACGTAGTGATGTAGTGCCACACTGAAACAGTCAATAAGAGCTGGTTCCGATTAGTATTTTACAGGATAACGCCGGTTATGTCTGGGTTAGGTCTGGGATTTGCCCTCATCTGGCACGTACTTTCGCATTTCTCGCATACTTGTTGGCCAGATCCAGGCCTTTTTCTGGGTTGGATCACGTAGTAATGCGGTACCACACCGAAACAGTCAATTAAACCGGGTTGCGATTAATATTTTAGAGGATAACGCCGGTTATGTCACGGTTAGGTCTGGGATTTGCCGTTATCTGGCTCGTATTTTCGCATTTTTCGCCTACTTGTTGGCTAGATCCTGAGCTTTTTCTGGTTTGGATCCCGTAATAATGACGCTCCACACCGAAACAGTCAATTTAACCTGGGTTCGATTAATATTTTAGAGGATAACGCCGGCTATAACTCGGTTAGGTCTGGGATTTGCCCTCATCTGGCTCGTACCTTCGCATTTTTCGCATTCTTGTTGGCCAGATCCTGGGCTTTTTCTGGTTTGGATCACGTAGTAATGTGGTACCACACTGAAACAGTCAATAAAAGCTGGTTCCGATTAGTATTTTACAGGATAACGCCGGTTATGTCTGGGTTAGGTCTGGGATCTGCCCTCATCTGGCCCGTACTTTCGTATTTTTCGCATACTTGTTGGCCAGATCTTGGGTTTTTTGTGGTTTGGATCCCGTCGTAATGTGTTTCCACAACGAAGCAGTCAATTAAACCTGGTTGCGATGAATATTTCGGAGGATAACGCCGATTATGTCTCGGTTAGGTCTGGGATTTGCCCTCATCTGGCTAGTACCTTCGCATTTTTCGCCTACTTGTTGGCTAGATCCTGAGCTTTTTCTGGTTTAGATCACGTAGTAATGTGGTTTCACACCGAAACAGCCAATTAAACCTGGTAGCGATTAATATTTTAGACGATAACGCCGGTTATGTCACGGTTAGGTCTGGGATATCCCGTCATCTGGCTCGAATTTTCGCATTTCTCGCATACTTGTTGGCCAGATCCTGGGCTTTTTGTGGTTTGGATCCCGTCGTAATGTGGATCCACACCGAAACAGTCAATTAAACCTGGTTGCGATTAATATTTTAGAGGATAACGCTGGTTATGTCTGGGTTAGTTCTGGTATTTGCAATCATCTGGCTCATACTTTCGCAATTTTCGCGTACTTGTTGGCCAGATCCTGGCCTTTTTCTGGTTTGGATCACGTAGTAATGTGGTACCACACTAAAACAGCCAACAAAAGCTGGTTTCGATTAGTATTTTAGAGGATAACGCTGGTTATGTCTGGTTTAGTTCTGGTATTTGCAATCATCTGGCTCGTACCTTCGCATTTTTCGCCTATCTGTTGGGAAGATCCTGGGCTTTTTCATGCTTGGACCACGTAGTAATGTGGTATCACACTGAAACAGTCAAATAAACCTGGTTCCGCTTAATATTTAACAGGATAACGCCGGCTATGTCTCGGTTAGGTCTGGGATTATCCCTCATTTGGCTCGTACCTCCGCATTTTTCGCATACTTGTTGGCAAGATCCTGGGCTTTTTCTGATTTGGATCACGTAGTAATGCGGTACCACACCGAAGCGGTCAATTCAACCTCGTGGCGATTAATATTTTAGAGGATAACGCCGGTTATGTCTCCGTTAGGTTTGGGATTTTCCCTCATCTGGCTCGTAATTTCGCATTTTTCGCATTCTTGTTGGCCAGATCCTGGGCTTTTTCTGGTTTGGATCACGTAGTAATGTGGTACCACACTGAAACAGTCAATAAAAGCTGGTTCCGATTAGTATTTTACAGGATAACGCCGGTTATGTCTGGGTTAGGTCTGGGATCTGCCCTCATCTGGCCCGTACTTTCGTATTTTTCGCATACTTGTTGGCCAGATCTTGGGTTTTTTGTGGTTTGGATCCCGTCGTAATGTGTTTCCACAACGAAGCAGTCAATTAAACCTGGTTGCGATGAATATTTCGGAGGATAACGCCGGTTATGTCTCGGTTAGGTCTGGGATTTGCCCTCATCTGTCTCGTACTTTCGCATTTTTCGCATACTTGTTGGCCAGATCCTGGCATTTTTCTGGTCTGTATCACGTAGTAATGCGGTACCACACCGTAACAGTCAATTGAACCTGGTTGCGGTTAATATTTTGGATGATAACGCCGGTTATGTCTGGGTTAGGACTGGGATTTGCCCTTATCTGGCTCGTACTTTCGCATTTTTCGCATACTTGTTGGCCAGATCCAGGCCTTTTTCTGGTTTGGATCACGTAGTAATGCGGTACCACACCGAAACAGTCAATTAAACCTGGTTGCGATTAATATTTTAGAGGATAACGCCGGTTATGTCACGGTTAGGTCTGGGATTTGCCGTCATCTGGCTCGTATTTTCGCATTTTTCGCCTACTTGTTGGCTAGATCCTTAGCGTTTTCTGGTTTGGATCCCGTAATAATGACGCTCCACACCGAAACAGTCAATTTAACCTGGGTTCGATTAATATTTTAGAGGATAACGCCGGCTATATCTCGGTTAGGTCTGGGATTTGCCCTCATCTGGCTCGTACCTTCGCATTTTTCGCATTCTTGTTGGCCAGATCCTGGGCTTTTTCTGGTTTGGATCACGTAGTAATGTGGTACCACACTGAAACAGTCAATAAAAGCTGGTTCCGATTAGTATTTTACAGGATAACGCCGGTTATGTCTCCGTTAGGTTTGGGATTTTCCCTCATCTGGCTCGTAATTTCGCATTTTTCGCATACTTGTTGGCCAGATCCTGGCATTTTTCATGCTTGGACCACGTAGTAATGTGGTACCACACTGAAACAGTCAAATAAACCTGGTTCCGATTAGTATTTCAGAGGATAACGCAGGTTACGTCTGGGTTAGTTCTGGTATTTGCAACCATCTGGCACATACTTTCGCGGTTTTCGCATACTTGTTGGGCAGATCCTGGGTTTTTTCTGGTTTGGATCCCGTAGTAATGAGGTTCCACACCGAAGCAGTCAATTAAACCTGGTGGCGATTAATATTTTAGAGGATAACGCCGGTTATGTCTCGGTTAGATCTGGGATTTGGCCCCATCTGGCTCATACTTTCGCATGTCTCGCCTACTTGTTGGCCAGATCCAGGGCTTTATCTGGTTTGTATCCCGCCGTAATGTGGTTCCACACCGAAACAGTCAATTAAACCCGGTTGCGATTAATATTTTAGAGGATAACGCCGGTTATGTCTGGGTTAGGTCTGGGATTTGCCCTCATCTGGCTCGTACTTTCGCATTTCTCGCATACTTGTTGGCCAGATCCTGGGCTTTTTCTGGTTTAGATCACGTAGTAATGTGGTTCCACACCGAAACAGCCAATTAAACCTGGTAGCGATTAATATTTTAGACGATAACGCCGGTTATGTCACGGTTAGGTCTGGGATTTGCCGTCATCTGGCTCGAATTTTCGCATTTCTCGCATACTTGTTGGCCAGATCCAGGCCTTTTTCTGGTTTGGATCACGTAGTAATGCGGTATCACACCGAAACAGTCAATAAAAGCTGGTTCCGATTAGTATTTTACAGGATAACGCCGGTTATGTCTCCGTTAGATTTGGGATTTTCCCTCATCTGGCTCGTAATTTCGCATTTTTCGCATACTTGTTGGCCAGATCCTGGCATTTTTCATGCTTGGACCACGTAGTAATGTGGTACCACACTGAAACAGTCAAATGAACCTGGTTCCGATTAGTATTTCAGAGGATAACGCAGGTTACGTCTGGGTTAGTTCTGGTATTTGCAACCATCTGGCACATACTTTCGCGGTTTTCGCATACTTGTTAGGCAGATCCTGGGTTTTTTCTGGTTTGGATCCCGTAGTAATGAGGTTCCACACCGAAGCAGTCAATTAAACCTGGTGGCGAATAATATTTTAGAGGATAACGCCGGTTATGTCTCGGTTAGATCTGGGATTTGGCCTCATCTGGCTCATACTTTCGCATGTCTCGCCTACTTGTTGGCCAGATCCAGGGCTTTATCTGGTTTGTATCCCGCCGTAATGTGGTTCCACACCGAAACAGTCAATTAAACCCGGTTGCGATTAATATTTTAGAGGATAACGCCGGTTATGTCTTGGTTAGGTCTGGGATTTGCCCTCATCTGGCTCGTACTTTCGCATTTCTCGCATACTTGTTGGCCAGATCCTGGGCTTTTTCTGGTTTAGATCACGTAGTAATGTGGTTCCACACCGAAACAGCCAATTAAACCTGGTAGCGATTAATATTTTAGACGATAACGCCGGTTATGTCACGGTTAGGTCTGGGATTTGCCGTCATCTGGCTCGAATTTTCGCATTTCTCGCATACTTGTTGGCCAGATCCTGGGCTTTTCCTGGTTTGGATCACGTAGTAATGTGGTACCACACTGAAACAGTCAATAAAAGCTGGTTCCGATTAGTACTTTATAGGATAACGCTGGTTATGTCTGGTTTAGTTCTGGTATTTGCAATCATCTGGCTCGTACCTTCGCATTTTTCGCCTACTTGTTGGCAAGATCCTGGGCTTTTTCATGCTTGGACCACGTAGTAATGTGGTACCACACTGAAACAGTCAAATAAACCTGGTTGCGATTAATATTTTAGAGGATAACGCCGGTTATGTCTAGGTTAGTTCTGGTATTTGCCCTCATCTGGCTCGTACTTTCGAATTTTTCGCATACTTGTTGGCCAGATCCTGAGCTTTTTCTGGTTTGGATCACGTAGTGATGTAGTGCCACACTGAAACAGTCAATAAGAGCTGGTTCCGATTAGTATTTTACAGGATAACGCCGGTTATGTCTGGGTTAGGTCTGGGATTTACCCTCATCTGGCACGTACTTTCGCATTTCTCGCATACTTGTTGGCCAGATCCAGGCCTTTTTCTGGTTTGGATCACGTAGTAATGCGGTACCACACCGAAACAGTCAATTAAACCTGGTTGCGATTAATATTTTAGAGGATAACGCCGGTTATGTCACGGTTAGGTCTGGGATTTGCCGTTATCTGGCTCGTATTTTCGCATTTTTCGCCTACTTGTTGGCTAGATCCTGAGCTTTTTCTGGTTTGGATCCCGCAATAATGACGCTCCACACCGAAACAGTCAATTTAACCTGGGTTCGATTAATATTTTAGAGGATAACGCCGGCTATATCTCGGTTAGGTCTGGGATTTGCCCTCATCTGGCTCGTACCTTCGCATTTTTCGCATTCTTGTTGGCCAGATCCTGGGCTTTTTCTGGTTTGGATCACGTAGTAATGTGGTACCACACTGAAACAGTCAATAAAAGCTGGTTCCGATTAGTATTTTACAGGATAACGCCGGTTATGTCTGGGTTAGGTCTGGGATCTGCCCTCATCTGGCCCGTACTTTCGTATTTTTCGCATACTTGTTGGCCAGATCTTGGGTTTTTTGTGGTTTGGGTCCCGTCGTAATGTGTTTCCACACCGAAGCAGTCAATTAAACCTGGTTGCGATGAATATTTCGGAGGATAACGCCGGTTATGTCTCGGTTAGGTCTGGGATTTGCCCTCATCTGTCTCGTACTTTCGCATTTTTCGCATACTTGTTGGCCAGATCCTGGCATTTTTCTGGTCTGTATCACGTAGTAATGTGGTTCCACACCGAAACAGCCAATTAAACCTGGTAGCGATTAATATTTTAGACGATAACGCCGGTTATGTCACGGTTAGGTCTGGGATTTGCCGTCATCTGGCTCGAATTTTCGCATTTCTCGCATACTTGTGGGCCAGATCCTGGGCTTTTTCTGGTTTGGATCACGTAGTAATGTGGTACCACACTGAAACAGTCAATAAAAGCTGGTTCCGATTAGTATTTTATAGGATAACGCTGGTTATGTCTGGTTTAGTTCTGGTATTTGCAATCATCTGGCTCGTACCTTCGCATTTTTCGCCTATCTGTTGGGAAGATCCTGGGCTTTTTCATGCTTGGACCACGTAGTAATGAGGTATCACACTGAAACAGTCAAATAAACCTGGTTCCGCTTAATATTTAACAGGATAACGCCGGCTATGTCTCGGTTAGGTCTGGGATTTGCCCTCATCTTGCTCGTACTTTCGCATTTCTCGCATACTTGTTGGCCAGATCCTGGGCTTTTTCTGGTTTAGATCACGTAGTAATGTGGTTCCACACCGAAACAGCCAATTAAACCTGGTAGCGATTAATATTTTAGACGATAACGCCGGTTATGTCACGGTTAGGTCTGGGATTTGCCGTCATCTGGCTCGAATTTTCGCATTTCTCGCATACTTGTTGGCCAGATCCTGGGCTTTTTCTGGTTTGGATCACGTAGTAATGTGGTACCACACTGAAACAGTCAATAAAAGCTGGTTCCGATTAGTATTTTATAGGATAACGCTGGTTATGTCTGGTTTAGTTCTGGTATTTGCAATCATCTGGCTCGTACCTTCGCATTTTTCGCCTACTTGTTGGCAAGATCCTGGGCTTTTTCATGCTTGGACCACGTAGTAATGTGGTACCACACTGAAACAGTCCAGTAAACTTGGTAGCGATTAATATTTTAGAGGATAACGCCGGTTATGTCTAGGTTAGTTCTGGTATTTGCCCTCATCTGGCTCGTACTTTCGTATTTTTCGCATACTTGTTGGCCAGATCCTGGGCTTTTTCTGGTTTGGATCACGTAGTGATGTGGTGCCACACTGAAACAGTCAATAAGAGCTGGTTCCGATTAGTATTTTACAGGATAACGCCGGTTATGTCTGGGTTAGGTCTGGGATTTGCCCTCATCTGGCACGTACTTTCGCATTTCTCGCATACTTGTTGGCCAGATCCAGGCCTTTTTCTGGTTTGGATCACGTAGTAATGCGGTACCACACCGAAACAGTCAACTAAACCTGGTTGCGATTAATATTTTAGAGGATAACGCCGGTTATGTCACGGTTAGGTCTGGGATTTGCCGTCATCTGGCTCGTATTTTCGCATTTTTCGCCTACTTGTTGGCTAGATCCTGAGCGTTTTCTGGTTTGGATCCCGTAATAATGACGCTCCACACTG